>NW_027037481.1:12500-19840 GCF_034236695.1 Oncorhynchus nerka
AACCCTTTAGGAGAATCATGGTTCTATGATGAAACCCTTTAGGAGAATCATGGTTCTATGATGAAACCCTTTAGGATGGATGGGAAAAGTGTCACTGGTTCTATGATGAAACACTTTATAAAAAGGAGAATCACGGTTTCTGAAACCCTTTAGGGAGAATCATGGTTCTATGATGAAACCCTTTAGGAGAATCATGGTTCTATGATGAAACCCTTTAGGAGAATCATGGTTCTATGGTGAAACCCTTTAGGAGAATCATGGTTCTATGATGAAACCCTTTATAAAAGGAGAATCACGGTTCTATGATGAAACCCTTTAGGAGAATCATGGTTCTATGATGAAACCCTTTAGGAGAATCATGGTTCTATGATGAAACCCTTTAGGAGAATCATGGTTCTATGATGAAACACTTTAGGAGAATCACGGTTCTATGATGAAATGGATCATGGGAAATCATGAAGAAAAAAACATCCATATGCTGCTATCATACCTGTCACATTTTGTTTGTGGAAATCTATCTATCTATCTATCTATCTATCTATCTATCTATCTATCTATCTATCTATCTATCTATCTATCTATCTATCTATCTACCCATCTATCTATCTATCTATCTATCTATCTATCTATCTATCTATCTATCTATCTATCTATCTATCTATCTATCTATCTATCTATCTACCCATCTATCTATCTATCTATCCATCCATCCATCCATCCATCCATCCATCCGCTCTGTTTCTCTTTTCAGGAGGACAAGAAGACTAAGTCGGGCCGGTCTCTGAACGAAGAGAGAGAGAGGGATGAGTGCGGAGGAGATAAGAAGAAAGGCATGTTCTTTTCGTGGTCACGGAACCGGAGCTTCGGGAAAGGCCCCAAGAAACGGGATCTGGCAGATCAACTACAGTGGTGGTTTTAAGAGAAGAGTTGTGGAGGTTTCTGAATTTGGGAAATGTGATTCTGTGTTTGCGGTTAGTGACAGTGGTCTGGGAAAATGGGAATGTTTGGATGTTTTGGGAATTTTAGAAACTGTTAGTAGAATCGTGAAGACAATGTCTGGAGGTACGTCATTTACAAAAGTATGGACACCCCTTCAATGAGTGATTGGGCTATTTCAGCCACAATCTGCTGACAGGTGTATAAAATCGAGCACACAGCCCATGCAATCTCCATAGACAAACATTGTCAGTAGAATGGCCTTACTGAAGAGCTCAGTGACTTTCAACGTGGCGACTGTCATTGGATGCCACCTTTCAGTTCGTCAAATTTCGCCCTACTAGAGCTGCCCCGGTCAACTGTAGTGCTGTAATTGTGAAGTGGAAACGTCCCCAAGAGCAACAACGGCTCAGCCGCGAAGTGGTAGACCACACGAGCTCAGAACGGGATCGCCGAGGTGCTGAAGCACGTAGATAGTAAATATCATCTGTCCTCGGTTGCAACACACTCACTACCGGTTCCAAACTGCCTCCCTGGATGCAACGTCAGCATAATAACTGTCAAATCGGAGCTTCATGAAACGGGTTTCCATGGCAGAGCAGCCGCACACAAGCCTAAGATCACCATGTGCAATGCCAAGCGTCGGCTGGAGGGGTGTAAAGCTTGTTCGCTGTTGACTCAGGAGCAGTGAAACGCGTTCTCTGGAGCGATGAATCACACTTCACCATCTGGCAGTCCAACGGACGAATCTGGGTTTAACGGATGCTAGGAGAACGCTACCTGCTCGAATGCATAGTGCCAACTGTAAAGTTTGGTGGAGGAGGAACAGTGGTCTCGGTCTCTTTTTCGTGGTGTAACAATACATCATGATGGAGTGTATAGACCAGTAACAATACATCATGATGGAGTCTATAGACCAGTAACAATACACATGATGGAGTGTATAACAATACATCATGATGGAGTGTATAGACCAGTAACAATACATCATGATGGAGTGTATTAATACATCATGATGGAGTGTATAACCAGTAACACATCATGATGGAGTCTATAGACCAGTAACAGCATCATGATGGAGTGTATAGACCAGTAACAATACATCATGATGGAGTGTATAGACCAGTAACAATACATCATGATAGAGTGTATATGAGACCAGTAACAATACATCATGATGGTGAGCAGACCAGTAGAATACATCATGATGGAGTGTATAGACCAGTAACAATACATCATGATGGAGTGTATAGACCAGTAACAATACATCATGATGGAGTGCGTATAGACCAGTAACAATACATCATGATGGAGTGTATAGACCAGTAACAATACATCATGATGGAGTCTATAGACCAGTAACAGACCAGTCATGATGGATGTGTGTATAGACCAGTAACAATACATCATGATGGAGTGTATAGACCAGTAACAATACATCATGATGGAGTCTATAGACCAGCACAATACATCTCCTTCAATACATCTGATGGAGTCTATAGACCAGTAACAATACATCATGATGGAGTGTATAGACCAGTAACAATACATCATGATGGAGTGTATATAGACCAAATAATACATCTGATGGAGTGTATCTCAATACATCATGATGGAGTCTATAGACCAGTAACAATACATCATGATGGAGTGTATAGACCAGTAACATCTCTCCTTTCAATACATCATGATGGAGTGTATAGACCAGTAACAATACCACATCATGATGGGTGTATAGACCAGTAACAATACATCATGATGGAGTGTATAGACTAGTAACATACATCATGATAGAGTGTATAGACAGTAACAATACATCATGATGGAGTGTATAGACCAGTAACAATACATCCTCTCAATACACACATCATGATGGATGTATAGACTAGTAACAATACATCATGATGGAGTGTATAAATCAGTAACAATACATCTCTATAGACTCTCAATACATCATGATGGAGTGTATAGACCAGTAACAATACATCATGATGGAGTGTATAGACCAGTAACAATACATCATGATGGAGTCTATAGACCAGTAACAATACATCATGATGGAGTGTAAAGACCAGTAACAATACATCATGATGGAGTCTATAGACCAGTAAAATACATCATGATGGGAGTGTATAGACCAGTAACAATACATCATGATGGAGTCTATAGACCAGTAACATCAATGGAGTCTATAGACATACATCATGATGGAGTGTATAGACCAGTAACAATACATCATGATGGAGTCTATAGACCAGTAACAATACATCATGATGGAGTCTATAGACCAGTAACAATACATCATGATGGGAGTCTATAGACCAGTAATAATACATCATGATGGAGTCTGTAGACCAGTAACAGTACATCATGATGGAGTCTATAGACCAGTAACAATACATCATGATGGGAGTCTATAGACCAGTAACAATACATCATGATGGAGTGTATAGACCAGTAACAATACATCATGATGGAGTGTATAGACCAGTAACAATACATCATCATGATGGAGTGTATAGACAGTAACAATACATCATGATGGAGTCTATAGACCAGTAACATAATACATCATGATGGAGTGTATAGACCAGTAACAATACATCATGATGGGAGTGTATAGACCAGTAACAACTAACAATACATCATGATGGAGTGTATAGACAGTAACAATACATCATGATGGAGTCTATAGACCAGTAACAATACATCATGATGGAGTGTATAGACCAGTAACAATACATCATGATGGAGTGTATAGACCAGTAACAATACATCTCCTCTCAATGATGGAGTCTATAGACCAGTAACAATACATCATGATGGGAGTGTATAGACCAGTAACAATACATCATGATGGAGTGTATAGACAGTAACAATACATCATGATGGAGTCTATAGACCAGTAACAATAAATCATGATGGAGTCTATAGACCAGGACAATACATCATGATGGAGTGTATAGACCAGTAACAATACATCATGATGGAAGTGTATAGACTAGTAACAATACATCATGATGGAGTCTATAGACCAGTAACAATACATCATGATGGAGTCTATAGACCAGAATAATACATCATGATGGAGTGTATAGACCAGTAACAATACATCAGTGATGGAGTCTATAGACCTATAAATAATACATCATGATGGAGTCTATAGACCAGTAACAATACATCATGATGGAGTCTATAGACCAGTAACAATACATCATGATGGAGTCTATAGACCAGTAACAATACATCATGATGGAGTCTATAGACCAGTAAACAATACATCATGATGGAGTCTATAGACCAGTAACAATACATCATGATGGAGTGTATAGACCAGTAACAATACATCATGATGAGGTATAGACCAGTAACAATACATCTCTTCTTCAATACATCATGATGGAGTGTAAAGACCAGTAACAATACATCATGATGGAGTGTATAGACCAGAACAATACATCATGATGGAGTGTATAGACCAGTAACAATACATCATGATGGAGTGTATAGACTAGTGAATAATACATCAGTGATGGAGTCTATAGACCAGTAACAATACATCATGATGGAGTGTATAGACCAGTAACAATACATCATGATGGAGTCTATAGACCAGTAACAATACATCATGATGGAGTCTATAGACCAGTAACAATACATCTCCTCTCAATACATCATGATGGAGTCTATAGACCAGTAACAATACATCATGATGGAGTGTATAGACCAGTAACAATACATCATGATGGAGTGTATAGACCAGTAACAATACATCATGATGGAGTGTATAGACCAGTAACAATACATCATGATGGAGTGTATAGACCAGTAACAATACATCATGATGGAGTGTATAGACCAGTAACAATAATCTCCTCAATACATCATGATGGAGTGTATAGACCAGTAACAATACATCATGATGGGTGCTATAGACCAGTAATACATCTCCTCTCAATACATCATGATGGAGTGTATAGACCAGTAACAATACATCATGATAAGAGTGTATAGACCAGTAACAATACATCATGATGGAGTGTATAGACAGTAACAATACATCATGATGGAGTGTATAGACCAGTAACAATACATCATGATGGAGTGTATAGACCAGTAACAATACATCATGATGGAGTCTATAGACCAGTAACAATACATCATGATGGAGTGTATAGACCAGTAACAATACATCATGATGGAGTGTATAGACCAGTAACAATACATCATGATGAGTCTATAGACCAGTAACAATACATCATGATGGAGTCTATAGACCAGTAACAATACATCATGATGGAGTCTATAGACCAGTAACAATACATGATGATGTAACATAGACCAGTAACAATACATCATGATGGAGTGTAAAGATCCAGTAACAATACATCATGATGAGTCTATAGACCAGTAATACATCATGATGGAGTCTATAGACCAGTAACAATACATCATGATGGAGTGTATAGACCAGTAACAATACATCATGATGGAATCTGTAGTAACAACATCATGATCTATAGACCAGTAACAATACATCATGATGGAGTGTATAGACCAGTAACAATACATCATGATGGAGTCTATAGACCAGTAACAATACATCATGATGGAGTGTATAGACCAGTAACAATACATCATGATGGAGTCTATGAACCAGTAACAATACGTGATGGAGTGTATAGACCAAACAATACAGATGATGGAGATGGCAAACAATACATCATGATGGAGTGTAGACCAGTAACAATACATCATGATGGAGTGTATAAACCAGTAACAATACATCTCATGATGGAGTGTATAGACCAGTAACAATACATCATGATGGAGTGTATAGGACCAGTAACAATAAGATTATGGAGATTATACATTAAGATTATGATAGTGGTAACACAAGATTATGAGATTTACAATATGAGACGGCAAAATCACTATATGACGCAAACATTGATTATGACTTAAGTACGATTAAGACGCGAGACGGCAACACAACAAGACGCGATGCAAGAACAGATCATGAGACGGCAAATCACGAACAGGAGACGGCAAATCACATCATGATTTGGCAATATGACATTAGCAACAATAAGATCATGACGGCAACACAAATCAGACACTGGCAAACGGAGTGTAGAGACCAGTAACAATACATCATGATGGAGTGTAGAGACCAGTAACAATACATCATGATGGAGTGTATAGACCAGTAACAATACATCATGATGGAGTGTATAGACCAGTAACAATACATCATGATGGAGTGTATAGACCAGTAACAATACATCATGATGGAGTGTATAGACCAGTAACAATACATCATGATGGAGTGTATAGACCAGTAACAATACATCATGATGGAGTGTATAGACCAGTAACAATACATCATGATGGAGTGTATAGACCAGTAACAATACATCATGATGGAGTGTATAGACCAGTAACAATACATCATGATGGAGTGTATAGACCAGTAACAATACATCATGATGGAGTGTATAGACCAGTAACAATACATCATGATGGAGTGTATAGACCAGTAACAATACATCATGATGGAGTGTATAGACCAGTAACAATACATCATGATGGAGTGTATAGACCAGTAACAATACATCATGATGGAGTGTATAGACCAGTAACAATACATCATGATGGAGTGTATAGACCAGTAACAATACATCATGATGGAGTGTATAGACCAGTAACAATACATCTCATCTCTATACATCATGATGGAGTGTATAGACCAGTAACAATACATCATGATGGAGTCTATAGACCAGTAACAATACATCATGATGGAGTGTATAGACCAGTAACAATACAATAACAATATCAAATCAAATCAAATTTATTTACATAGCCCTTCGTACATCAGCTGATATCTCAAAGTGCTGTACAGAAACCCAGCCTAAAACCCCAAACAGCAAGCAATGCAGGTGTAGAAGCACGGTGGCTAGGAAAAACTCCCTAGAAAGGCCAAAACCTAGGAAGAAACCTAGAGAGGAACCAGGCTATGTGGGGTGGCCAGTCCTCTTCTGGCTGTGCCGGGTGGAGATTATAACAGAACATGGCCAAGATGTTCAAATGTTCATAAATGACCAGCATGGTCGAATAATAATAAGGCAGAACAGTTGAAACTGGAGCAGCAGCACGGCCAGGTGGACTGGGGACAGCAAGGAGTCATCATGTCAGGTAGTCCTGGGGCATGGTCCTAGGGCTCAGGTCCTCCGAGAGAGAGAAAGAAAGAGAGAATTAGAGAGAGCATATGTGGGGTGGCCAGTCCTCTTCTGGCTGTGGGTCTGTCTCCCTCTACAATCTCATTTGAATCCATGTTGAAGTTCAGGCTGTAACACAAGGAGCACGTGGACAAAGTCAATGGGTGTGAATCCTCCTGAAGG
>NW_027037482.1:2500-19841 GCF_034236695.1 Oncorhynchus nerka
GATGTTGTCAGCTGATCACTAGCTGACTGATGAACATCCATAAGCCGATGTGGAATGATTTTGAACTTTCATAATCTATTATTTACTATATTTTCCGATGGACCTCTGAAACCGGCTCATGCAATATTTATTCTCAATGCCGAAGTTGTAGTAGTGATTTATTTTCCATCCTTATCAAGGTGTGAAAACTTTCCACTTTGAAATATGAAAGTTGTAGAGTCAGAGTTAGTTTGAAATATGAAAGTTATATTCGGAGATAGATTCAAATATAAAAGTTATAGAGTCAGAGTTAGTTTTAAATATGAAAGTTATAGAGTCAGAGTTAGTTTAACATGTGAAAGTTATAGAGTCAGAGTTAGTTTAACATGTGAAAGTTATAGAGTCAGAGTTAGTTTAACATGTGAAAGTTATAGAGTCAGAGTTAGTTTAACATGTGAAAGTTATAGAGTCAGAGTTAGTTTAACATGTGAAAGTTATAGAGTCAGAGTTAGTTTAACATGTGAAAGTTATAGAGTCAGAGTTAGTTTAACATGTGAGAAGTTATAGAGTCAGAGTTAGTTTAACATGTGAAAGTTATAGAGTCAGAGTTAGTTTAACATGTGAAAGTTATAGAGTCAGAGTTAGTTTAACATGTGAAAGTTATAGAGTCAGAGTTAGTTTAACATGTGAAAGTTATAGAGTCAGAGTTAGTTTAACATGTGAAAGTTATAGAGTCAGAGTTAGTTTAACATGTGAAAGTTATAGAGTCAGAGTTAGTTAGAGCAGTAGATCCTAGTTATATACATGCGTGTACATATTAAGGATTTTATTCCAATACTCTATGCCTCCATTTTCAGAAATGTTAGAAAATGTGTTTCTATTGTTTTATTGTAAGTAAATGATGAAAAAGATTGGTGTGTGTTTGTTTAGCTACAATATCTAATCATGGAATGAGGTTGTTCAATGACAGACATGATGAAACAGATTGGTGTGTGTTTGTTTAGCTACAATATCTAATCATGGAATGAGGTTGTTCAATGACAGACATGATGAAACAGATTGGTGTGTGTTTGTTTAGCTTTCTAATCATGGAATGAGGTTGTTCAATGACAGACATGATGAAACAGATTGGTGTGTGTTTGTTTAGCTTTCTAATCATGGAATGAGGTTGTTCAATGACAGACATGATGAAACAGATTGGTGTGTGTTTGTTTAGCTATCTAATCATGGAATGAGGTTGTTCAATGACAGACATGATGAAACAGATTGGTGTGTGTTTGTTTAGCTACAATATCTAATCATGGAATGAGGTTGTTCAATGACAGACATGATGAAACAGATTGGTGTGTGTTTGTTTAGCTATCTAATCATGGAATGAGGTTGTTCAATGACAGACATGATGAAACAGATTGGTGTGTGTTTGTTTAGCTTTCTAATCATGGAATGAGGTTGTTCAATGACAGACATGATGAAACAGATTGGTGTGTGTTTGTTTAGCTATCTAATCATGGAATGAGGTTGTTCAATGACAGACATGATGAAACAGATTGGTGTGTGTTTGTTTAGCTTTCTAATCATGGAATGAGGTTGTTCAATGACAGACATGATGAAACAGATTGGTGTGTGTTTGTTTAGCTTTCTAATCATGGAATGAGGTTGTTCAATGACAGACATGATGAAACAGATTGGTGTGTGTTTGTTTAGCTTTCTAATCATGGAATGAGGTTGTTCAATGACAGACATGATGAAACAGATTGGTGTGTGTTTGTTTAGCTACAGTATCTAATCATGGAATGAGGTTGTTCAATGACAGACATGTATTTGTTTCAAATCTATCACTTGATTGTTTCCTTTTCAGAGAGACAAATAATCATGTTTTTCTTCAAAATACTGTATATCCAACCTCACCCTCAGAGAAATCAGTGGTACTGCTAGGTTTTACACAGTCAAATGTAACAAATAACTCAAATATATACAGTGGGGCAAAAAAGTATTTAGTCAGCCACCAATTGTGCAAGTTCTCCCACTTAAAAAGATGAGAGGCCCGTAATTTTCATCATAGTTACACTTCAACTATGACAGAGAAAATGAGGGAAAAAAATCCAGAAAATCACATTGTAGGATTTTTTATGAATTTATTTGCAAATTATGGTGGAAAATCAGTATTTGGTCACCTACAAACAAGCAAGATTTCTGGCTCTCACAGACCTGTAACTTCTTCTTTAAGAGGCTCCTCTGTCCTCCACTCGTTACCTGCATTAATGGCACCTGTTTGAACTTGTTATCAGTATAAAAGACACCTGTCCACAACCTCAAACAGTCACACTCCAAACTCCACTATGGCCAAGACCAAAGAGACTCTACAAATGATGCATTTGTGACGACTGTATAAGTATCTTTTAAAGATATGAGATGTGTAAAACATACTGATTTGGCCCTGATGAACGAGACCCCCCCCCCCCTCCCTGGAGGCCAGGAAGGAGCTGGTACGATGTACATTACTGTCGGTTTTAGATTGTAGTGATGTTATATACATGTCGGCCTCAGCCACGACCCTGAGAGCACTTGATTCAGTATATCATACAGCACTCAGGTTCATTATGAATCCAAAACGTCTGCTCAAGTTTAATGACGACCAGGCAGCAGCGCTGTAGAGATCACAATGATGATCACGGCACTGACCTTGTGTAGTAGGCTTAAACACTGGTATACACTGACCTTGTGTAGTAGGCTTAAACACTGGTATACACTGATTTATAAGGCCAGATTGGGTAAAAAATGACATGTTATCTCTGTTCTTTTTGTAAATGAGGTAAATAAATATCAATTACTGTCCCGTTCTAATTTGCGTCTAACAGAATCAAAAATTAGAACAGGACATGGTAGAAATAGTTTTAGTTACTCAGCTCCGTGGTCCTGGAATTCTCTCCTGAACAATTTAAAATTTGATGATCTGGTTTCGTTGGTGGAGTTTTAACACTTGATCGATGTCAATGTCACGGAAGAGTGGAATTGTCTTTAGGACAGCTGTTTTTTAGTCAAGACGTGTTTTTGTTTTACGTAATATATAATTGTTGTACTGTATGTGTGTCTATAGCTGTGTTTAATGCTGTGTTAGTGAATGTAAGATGTCTTGCCTGAAACTGTTTCCCCCCCTGCTGCTATTGGAAAAGGTCTCTCTTGGCTGCTATTGGACCAGGTCTCTCTTGGCTGCTATTGGACCAGGCCTCTCTTGGCTGCTATTGGACCAGGTCTCTCTTGGCTGCTATTGGAAAAGGTCTCTCTTGGCTGCTATTGGACCAGGCCTCTCTTGGCTGCTATTGGACCAGGTCTCTCTTGGAAAAGAGATGTTTTGCCTGAAACTCTGTTCCCCCCTGCTGCTATTGGACCAGGTCTCTCTTAGCTGCTATTGGACCAGGTCTCTCTTGGCTGCTATTGGACCAGGTCTCTCTTGGCTGCTATTGGACCAGGTCTCTCTTGGCTGCTATTGGACCAGGTCTCTCTTGGCTGCTATTGGACCAGGTCTCTCTTGGCTACTATTGGACCAGGTCTCTCTTGGAAAAGAGATGTTTTCTCAATGAGAAAAACCTGTAAAAAAAAAAAGGTTAAATAAATAAATTAAATAAAACATTTTTTTTATTTTTTACATTTGATATTTTAATCACTCAGCAGATGGTCTTATCCAGAGCAACATATTGTACAGAAGGAGCATTCGTCTTAAGATAGCTTGACAACCACATCGGTCGGTAGTCAACTATACAGGATACGAACATTCCATTCCAGCTAAGGAACGGACGGACATACAGAGCATTCGGAAAGTATTCAGACCTCTTGACTTTTTCCACATTTTGTTTACGTTGCAGCTTTATTCTAAAATATATTGAAATTTTTTCTTTCTTCCCCTAATCAAACTACACACAATACCCCATAATGACATCACAATACCCCATAATGCCATCACAATACCCCATAATGATATCACAATACCCCATAATGATATCACAATACCCCATAATGACATCACAATACCCCATAATGACATCACAATACCCCATAATGACATCACAATACCGCATAATGACATCACAATACCCCATAATGACATCACAATACCCCATAATGACATCACAATACCCCATAATGACATAACAATACCCCATGATGACATCACAATACCCCATAATGACATCACAATACCCCATAATGACATCACAATACCCCATAATGACAATTATTAGCTTCATAGGTTCGTTTTGCTATTCATTGTGTTTTGTTTCTTTGAGTTTTTCAATTCATAAATAAAGAAGAGGGAACAATTTTTTATTTTTTTATTTCACCTTTATTTAACCAGGTAGGCTAGTTGAGAACAAGTTCTCATTTGCAACTGCGACCTGGCCAAGATAAAGCATAGCAGTGTGAACAGACAACACAGAGTTACACATGGAGTAAGCAATTAACAAGTCAATAACACAGTAGAAATAAAATGGGCAGTCTATATACAATGTGTGCAAAAGGCATGAGGAGGTAGAGGCGAATAATACAGTTTTGCAGATTAACACTGGGGTGATAAGATCAGATGGTCATGTACAGGTAGAGATATTGGTGTGCAAAGAGCAGAAAAGTAAATAAATAAATAAATAAAATTTAAAAAAACAGTATAAAAACAGTATGGGGATGAGAGTGGTGAAAATGGGTGGGCTATTTACCAATAGACTATGTACAGCTGCAGCGATCGGTTAGCTGCTCGGATAGCTGATGTTTGAAGTTGGTGAGGGAGATAAAAGTCTCAACTTCAGCGATTTTACAGTTCATTCCAGTCACAGGCAGCAGAGTACTGGGAACGAAGCGGCCAAATGAGGTGTTGGCTTTAAGGATGATCAGTGAGATACACCTGCTGGAAGCGTGCTACGGATGGGTGTTGCCATAAGTGACCAGTGAACTGAGATAAGGCGGAGCGTTACCTACATGGACTTGTAGATGACCTGGAGCCAGTGGGTCTGGCGACGAATATGTAGCGAGAGGCCAGCCCGACTAGAGCATACAAGTCGCAGTGGTGGGTGGTATAAGGTGCTTTGGTGACAAAACGGATGGCACTATGATAGACTGCATCCAGTTGCTGAGTAGAGTGTTGGAAGCCATTTGTAGATGACATCGCCCCGAAATCGAGATCGGTAGGATAGTCAGTTTTACTAGGGTAAAGCAGGCGGCGTGAGTGAAGGAGGCTTTGTTGCGGAATAGAAAGCCGACTCTTGATTTGATTTTCGATTGGAGATGTTTGATGTGAGTCTGGAAGGAGAGTTTGCAGTCTAGCCAGACACCTAGGTACTTATAGATGTCCACATATTCAAGGTCGGAACCATCCAGGGTGGTGATGCTAGTCGGGCATGCGGGTGCAGGCAGCGATCGGTTGAAAAGCATGCATTTGGTTTTACTCGCGTTTAAGAGCAGTTGGAGGCCACGGAAGGAGTGCTGTATGGCATTGAAGCTCGTTTGGAGGTTAGATAGCACAGTGTCCAATGACGGGCCGAAAGTATATAGAATGGTGTCGTCTGCGTAGAGGTGGATCAGGGAATCGCCCGCAGCAAGAGCAACATCATTGATATATACAGAGAAAAGAGTCGGGAAAAGAAAACAATACCACGCTGCGTCTTGGTCCACTCATTATGACGATCGTGACAGATATAGTGTTTTGGATGTAGTTTAAAATGGATGGATATAGTGTTTTGAAAATACACTTTTCATACACAGCTCAGTCATTCAAATGGGGATGCCACTTAAACCTCAATCATATTATTTACGCAGACATACATCCCATTTTAGTTCAGAAAACATGTTTTTAATGTTTTATATGGTGTGTGTGTGTGTTTGTCTGAATGTGTTCTGAATGCTAAAGGACAGAAAACTGGCCTTGCTTTTGTCTCCATCATGTTTAGTATTCTGAGACATTTAAATGGATCCTGTGATCAATCCTGGTCTGAGCCTAGTGTTGACAGAACCTCTGGCAGTAACCCACCTGCCACACATACACACACACACACACACACACACACACACACACACACACACACACACACACACACACACACACACACACACACACACACACACACACACACACACACAGACACACACACACACCCACACACCGATCTGTCTCTATCATGTTCTGTTAACTAGCACGGCATGTCACTTGATTGATGGTGTGTGCGTGTGTTGTGTGTGTGTATATGTGTGAGTGTGAGTGTGTGTATGTGTGTTTGTTTAAGTGAATACAAACCTATTGTAAATTAAAGACACATTGTAATATAAACCTGCTTCGTAAATCCCCCCTACTGTTGGAAATGTATCTAACAAATACAAATTATTGACTGTTGGAAAAATATCTATGAAATATAAGTTATTGACTGTTGAAAATGTAGCTAACAAATACAAGTTATTGACTGACACCACAACAAACCTGTACATTTAACATCAGCAACCTCAATGTTTTCCTCATCTCGTTCCATCTATTCATCTCCACTAGTAGGTTTGACAGGTAGCCTAGTGGTTAGAGCTGTTGGGCCGGTAACCGGAAGGTTGCTGGATCGAATCCCCGAGTCGACGAGCTACGAAATCTGTCGTTATGCTCCAGAACAAGGCAGTTAACTCGCTGTTCCTCGGTAGGCCGTCAATAGTTAAGATAAAGAGAGAACCCAGCATCAAATGGTTCTTTGTTTTCATCATCTCATTCCACCTTATTCATCTCCACTATCGGCTCCATAGATAAAACCCAGCATCACATGGTTCATCACGGCTGTTTCTCTCTTCTCGTCAGGAGGGATTTAAAAGGTCAGTGTGGGGCGTTGAGTACGTGACCCCACATAGCATTATGTACCGTCACGTCGACCAATCGAATGCTGGGCCTTTAGTGCTTCCTGTTTCCTGTTTCCTGTTTCATGCTCTGAGAAAGAAACTCCCTGAACTAATCACATAACCCTGACGACTACAGTACAAGCACCTTGCACGCACACACAGACACACACGCACACACACACACGCGCACACACACACACACACACACACACACGGACTTCGCAAGCACCTTGCGCGCACACACACACACGCACACACACGCACACACGCGCACACACACACACACACACACACGCGCACTTCACAAGCACCTTGCACGCACGCACACACACGCACACACACGCACACACACACACGCGCACTTCGCAAGCACCTTGCACGCACACACACACACGCGCACACACACACACACACACACACACACACGCGCACACACACACACACACACACACACACACGCGCACTTCGCAAGCACCTTGCACGCACACACACACACGCGCACACACACACACACACACACACACGCACTTCGCAAGCACCTTGCGCGCACACACACACACGCACACACACGCACACACGCGCACGCACACACACACACACACACACACACAGAACAGAATCATGTCTTTCTCTCGCCTCGTAGAGGTGAAGTGTCGGCCTAGTTACTAAAACACACTCTGGGAAGCAGAGAACATAATAGATGGTTTAGGAGTGTTAAGTCTCTCTCTGTTCTTTTACTACAAGCCATTAACAATAACTGGGTGAATTCCAAATGATAGTAATTAGTGGAATGTAATGATATGCAAATGGAGGTAAAGATGCCAATCAGGTTTTTGCGTTTCTGTGTCAAGCTTTCCGTTTGTAAATGTTACTCTGTATAATTACAGATCTTAGTGGTGAATTGTTACTCTGTATATTTACAGATCGTAGTGGTGAATTGTTACTCTGTATATTTACAGATCGTAGTGGTGAATTGTTACTCTGTATATTTACAGATCGTAGTGGTGAATTGTTACTCTGTATATTTACAGATCGTAGTGGTGAATTGTTACTCTGTATAATTACAGATCTTAGTGGTGAATTGTTACTCTGTATAATTACAGATCTTAGTGGTGAATTGTTACTCTGTATATTTACAGATCATAGTGGTGTCTTGTTTGATTTTACAAAAGTTTACAGGTGCTATTTTCTTAAAATTCCAATAGTGTGATTGCAGACTGCAATTTGGGGGCATTCCTGAATGTGAGCATTCCTTCATCTGCAGGAACTCCACCCCGCGAACATCCCATTGGTTCCTTGCATGTTGGGCACAGCTGCAGGAACACCCCCCCTCCTCGAGCACGCCATCATCATGCTTGTGGATTTCCCCTGATCGTCTAACGTGTGGGTCAGAAGGGAAATAAACACGTGATAAAAGTTTGTTGTTTAGGCTGTGACAACATCATAGTAATAATGAAATAGCAATGATTTATTAAAATGTATATTGTATTCAATCTATTGATGTGTTGGATAGGAATGTAACTGACACGCAGCCACCCCTCCTCTCATTATCAACGCTGAGAGGAAGTGATGTAATTAATCATCAGACAGACGCCCTCGCCCGTAACCGGCGGAAGCTTGAGCGTCCTTCGCCCCCGCCTCGTCTGAGTACTGGAGTCCTAGCTAGCTAGCACAGTGTTCGCCCCCACCTCTTGCCTGAGTACAGGAGTCCTAGCTAGCTAGCACACAGCGTCCTTCGCCCCCCGCCTCTCGTCTGAGTACTGGAGTCCTAGCTAGCTAGCACAGTGTCCTTCGCCCCCACCTCTTGCCTGTGTACTGGAGTCCTAGCTAGCTAGCACAGCGTCCTTCGACCCCGCCTCTCGCCTGTGTACTGGACTCCTAGCTAGCTATTATACAGTGTCTTTTCATCCCCTCTACCATTGTTGTAGCTTAGCTAATGGTGTCATCCCAGCCTCCCACCTGTCTTTCGTTGTCCTAGCTACCTACTGGTGTCTCCTCTGCCTCTTCTTCTTCTGTGGTGTTTTTCGATGTTTGGCATCCAACGCAGGACCATTACCACCACTCAGTATACTGGACCACCTCCCACCTGTTAACCGGAATCCTGGCTTAAACATGGACCAATAGAAGTATAACGAGGGGTTCCGAAAGATGCAGCAACGCCCACATGGAGCAACGCCCACATGGAGCAACTCCCACATGGAGCAGCTCCCACATGGTGCAACTACCACATGGAGCAACCAACTCCCACATGGAGCAACTCCCACATGGTGCAACTACCACATGGTGCAACTACCACATGGAGCACCCAACTCCCACATGGAGCAACTCCCACATGGTGCAACTACCACATGGAGCACCCAACTCCCACATGGAGCATCCAACTCCCACATGGAGCAACCAACTCCCACATGGTGCAACTCCCACATGGAACAACTCCCACATGGAGCAACGCCCACATGGAGCAACTCCCACATGGAGCAACTCCCACATGGTCCAACTCCCACATGGAGCAACCAACTCCCACATGGAGCAACTCCCACATGGTGCAACTACCACATGGAGCACCCAACTCCCACATGGAGCATCCAACTCCCACATGGAGCAACCAACTCCCACATGGTGCAACTCCCACATGGAACAACTCCCACATGGAGAAACTCCCACATGGAGCAACCAACTCCCACATGGAGCAACTCCCGCATGGAGCAACTCCCGCATGGAGCAACTCCCACATGCAGCAACGCCCACATGGAGCAACGCCCACATGGAGCAACTCCCACGTGCAGGCCGCAATTAGACCTTTCTCTTAAATTCAGATCCAGATTGGAGAGCCTTTTTTTGACCTCACCAGGCAGGTCACCAGTGATTTACAATGCACTCTAATCCCTGTACAGTATAGTGTACTACTGTTGACCTCACCAGGCAGGTCACCAGTGATATACAATGCACCCTAATCCCTATACAGTATAGTGTACTACTGTTGACCTCACCAGGCAGGTCACCAGTGATATACAAGGCAATGCACCCTAATCCCTGTACAGTATAGTGTACTACTGTTGACCTCACAAGGCAGGTCACCAGTGATATACTGTACAAGTCAATGCACCCTAATCCCTGAACAGTATAGTGTACTACTGTTGACCTCACCAGGCAG
The DNA here is from genome assembly GCF_034236695.1 of Oncorhynchus nerka. Lineage (NCBI taxonomy): Eukaryota > Metazoa > Chordata > Actinopteri > Salmoniformes > Salmonidae > Oncorhynchus > Oncorhynchus nerka. The sequence continues at coordinate 12,486 of NW_027037482.1, forward strand.
GTCACCAGTGATATACAAGGCAATGCACCCTAATCCCTGTACAGTATAGTGTACTACTGTTGACCTCACCAGGCAGGTCACCAGTGATATACAAGTCAATGCACCCTAATCCCTGTACAGTATAGTGTACTACTGTTGACCTCACCAGGCAGGTCACCAGTGATATACAAGTCAGTACTCGATGTCCATCCATGTCTGAGGATGTTGGGCAATAACGTGGAAACTGGACACTAGGGTCAATATTGTGCTCCGTTACCTTCAAGTAGGGTTAGGGTTAGGATTAGGGTTAGGGTTTTGGGTTAGGGTTAGGGTTAGCGTTAGGGTCAGGGTTAGGGTTAGGGTTTTGGGTTAGGGTTAGGGTTAGCGTTAGGGTCAGGGTCAGGGTTAGGGTTAGGGTTTTGGGTTAGGGTTAGGGTTAGCGTTAGGGTCAGGGTCAGGGTCAGGGTTAGGGTTTTGGGTTAGGGTTAGGGTTAGCGTTAGGGTTAGGGTTAGGGTCCTGACAACCCCTCAGTCACCCTGTTGGATCTTGACAACCCCTCAGTCACCTTGTTGGCTCCTGACAACCCTTCAGTCACCCTGTTGGATCTTGACAACCCCTCAGTCACCCTGTTGGCTCCTGACAACCCCTCAGTCACCCTGTTGGCTCCTGACAACCCCTTAGTCACCATGTAGGCTCCTGACAACCCTTCAGTCACCCTGTTGGCTCCTGACAACCCCTCAGTCACCTTGTTGGATCCTGACAACCCTTCAGTCACCCTGTTGGCTCCTGACAACCCCTCAGTCACCCTGTTGGCTCCTGACAACCCCTCAGTCACCCTGTTGGATCCTGACAACCCCTCAGTCACCATGTAGGCTCCTGACAACCCCTCAGTCACCCTGTTGGATCCTGACAACCCTTCAGTCACCCTGTTGGCTCCTGACAACCCCTCAGTCACCCTGTTGGCTCCTGACAACCCCTCTGTCACCCTGTTGGATCCTGACAACCCCTCAGTCACCCTGTTGGCTCCTGACAACTCTTCCCAGATGGTGTTGCCATCTCTACCTCCTTCTCTCTTCCACATCCTTAGAGAGAGACACGCACACTGATCCTTAGTGAGGTGATGGAGTGACACCCCATGGCGAAGACAGCGCATATGGGCACCATGGTTACCATGTTACCATGTTGCACACACACACATCTGAAACACACAAGCACACACACACACACACCACCACCATCTGACAGATGAGAGGGGGACGTTAAGGGCAGCTGCATGGCTTGCCACACACACTTCATAAAGAACTGACTGCTGATGGATTGGTTTGCTTTCCACCAATCGCCACGCAGCCTTTAGGGACTAAACGCCTTGCATGCGTGTTGCTGTGTTTAGTAGGGCAAAACGTTATGGAATGTTAGATGCTGGCCTCCAGCCATCCAAAGCCATTTTCACAAGATTGATCATTTCTCTAAGACCAAAATAAGAACCGTTCCCATAGAGCCCACCTCCCCTCCTCCCCATAGAGCCCTCCTCCCCATAGAGCCCACCTCCCCTCCTCCTCATACAGCCCACCTCCCCTCCTCCCCATAGAGCCCACCTCCCCTCCTCCCTATAGAGCCCACCTCCCCTCCTCCCCATAGAGCCCACCTCCCCTCCTCCCTATAGAGCCCACCTCCCCTCCTCCCCATAGAGCCCACCTCCCCTCCTCCCTATAGAGCCCACCTCCCTCCTCCCTATAGAGCCCACCTCCCCTCCTCCCTATAGAGCCCACCTCCCTCCTCCACATAGAGCCCACCTCCCCTCCTCCCCATACATCCATTCGCCCCACCTCCCCATACAGCCCACCTCCCCATACAGCCCACCTCCCCATACAGCCCACCTACTCATACAGCCCACCTCCTCATACAGCCCACCTCCTCATACAGCCCACCTCCTCCATACAGCCCACCTCCTCCTATACAGCTCCACCTCCCCTCCTCCTCATACAGCCCACCTCCTCATACAGCCCACCTCCTCATACAGCCCACCTCCCTCCTCCCCATACAGCCCACCACCGCATACAGCCCACCTCCTCATACAGCCCACCTCCTAATACAGCCCACCTCCTCATACAGCCCACCTCCTCATACAGCCCACCTCCTCATACAGCCCACCTCCCCTCCTCCCCATAGAGCCCACCTCCCCTCCTCCTCATACAGCCCACCTCCCCTCCTCCCTATAGAGCCCACCTCCCTCCTCCCCATAGAGCCCAACTCCTCCTCCCTATAGAGCCCAACTCCCTCCTCCCCATAGAGCCCACCTCCCCTCCTCCCTATAGAGCCCACCTCCCCTCCTCCCTATAGAGCCCACCTCCCCTCCTCCCTATAGAGCCCACCTCCCTCCTCCCCATAGAGCCCACCTCCTCCTCCCCATACATCCATTTGCCCCACCTCCCCATACAGCCCACCTCCCCATACAGCCCACCTACTCATACAGCCCACCTCCTCATACAGCCCACCTCCTCATACAGCCCACCTCCTCATACAGCCCACCTCCTCATACAGCCCACCTCCCCTCCTCCTCATACAGCCCACCTCCTCATACAGCCCACCTCCTCATACAGCCCACCTTCTCATACAGCCCACCTCCCCTCCTCCCCATACAGCCCACCTCCGCATGCAGCCCACCTCCTCATACAGCCCACCTCCTCATACAGCCCACCTCCCTCCTCCCCATACAGCCCACCTCCGCATACAGCCCACCTCCTCATACAGCCCACCTCCTCATACAGCCCACCTCCTCATACAGCCCACCTCCTCATTACAGCCCACCTCCCTCCTCCCCATAGAGCCCACCTCCCCTCCTCCCTATAGAGCCCACCTCCCCTCCTCTCCATACAGCCCACCTCCTCCTCCCCATAGAGCCCACCTCCCTCCTCCCTATAGAGCCCACCTCCCCTCCACTCCATACAGCCCACCTCCCTCCTCCCCATACAGCCCACCTCCTCATACAGCCCACCTCCCCATACGGCCCACCTCCTCATACAGCCCACCTCCTCATACAGCCCACTCCCTCCTCCCCATACAGCCCACCTCCCCATACAGCCCACCTCTCCATACAGCCCACCTCCTCATACAGCCCACCTCCTCATACAGCCCACCTCCTCATACAGCCCACCTCCTCATACAGCCCACCTCTCCATACAGCCCACCTCCTCATACAGCCCACCTCCTCATACAGCCCACCTCCTCATACAGCCCACCTCCTCATACAGCCCACCTCTCCATACAGCCCACCTCCTCATACAGCCCACCTCACCATACAGCCCACCTCCCCTCCTCCACATACAGGCATTCTCCCCACCTCCTCATACAGCCCACCTCCTCATACAGCCCACCTCCTCATACAGCCCACCTCCCCATACAGCCCACCTCCTCATACAGCCCACCTCTCCATACAGCCCACCTCCTCATACAGCCCACCTCACCATACAGCCCACCTCCCCTCCTCCACATACAGGCATTCTCCCCACCTCCTCATACAGCCCACCTCCTCATACAGCCCACCTCTCCATACAGCCCACCTCCCCTCCTCCCCATAGAGCCCACCTCCCTCCTCCTCATACAGTCCACCTCCTCATACAGCCCACCTCCTCATACAGCCCTCCTCCCCATACAGCCCACCTCCTCATACAGCCCACCTCCTCATACAGCTCACCTCCCCTCCTCTCCATACAGCCCACCTCCCCTCCTCCCCATAGAGCCCACCTCCCCTCCTCCCCTATAGAGCCCACCTCCCTCCTCTCCATACAGCCCACCTCCCCTCCTCCCCATACATCCCACCTCCCTCATACAGCCCACCTCCCCATACGGCCCACCTCCTCATACAGTCCACCTCCTCATACAGCCCACCTCCCCTCCTCCCCATACAGCCCACCTCCTCATACAGCCCACCTCCCCATACGGCCCACCTCCTCATACAGTCCACCTCCCCATACAGCCCACCTCCCCTCCTCCTCATACAGCCCACCTCCTCATACAGCCCACCTCCTCATACAACCCACCCCTCCTCCCCATACAGCCCACCTCCCCATACAGCCCACCTCTCCATACAGCCCACCTCCTCATACAGCCCACCTCCTCATACAGCCCACCTCCTCATACAGCCCACCTCCTCATACAGCCCACCTCTCCATACAGCCCACCTCTCCATACATCCCACCTCCTCATACAGCCCAGCTCCCCTCCTCCCCATAGAGCCCACCTCCCCTCCTCCTCATACAGTCCACCTCCTCATACAGCCCACCTCCTCATACAGCCCTCCTCCCCATACAGCCCACCTCGTCATACAGCCCACCTCCTCATACAGCCCACCTCCCCATAGAGCCCACCTCCTCATACAGCCCTCTCCCCATACAGCCCACCTCCTCATAGAGCCCACCTCCTCATACAGCCCACCTCATACAGCCCACCTCCCTCCTCCCTATAGAGCCCACCTCCCCTCCTCTCCATACAGCCCACCTCCCCTCCCTCCCCATAGAGCCCACCTCCCCTCCTCCATAGAGCCCACCTCCCCTCCTCTCCCATACAGCCCAGCTCCCCATACAGCCCACCTCCTCATACAGTCCACCTCCTCCATACAGCCCACCTCCTCATACAGCCCACCTCCCCTCCCATCCTCACCTCCCCATACAGCCCACCTCCTCATACAGCCCACCTCCTCATACAGCCCACCTCCTCATACAGCCCACCTCCTCATACAGCCCACCTCCTCCATACAGCCCACCTCCTCATACAGCCCACCTCCTCATACAGCCCACCTCCTCCATACAGCCCACCTCCTCATACAGCCCACCTCCTCCTCCTCCCCATAGAGCCCACCTCCCCTCCTCCTATAGAGCCCACCTCCCCTCCTCTCCATACAGCCCACCTCCCTCCTCCCCATAGAGCCCACCTCCCCTCCTCCCTATAGAGCCCACCTCCCTCCTCTCCATACAGCCCACCCTCCCTCCTACAGCCCACCTCCCATACAGCCCACCTCCATCGTCTACCTCCTCATACAGCCCACCTCCTCCATCAGCTCACCTCATACAGCCCACCTCCTCATACAGCCCACCCTCCTCCATACAGCCCACCTCCCCATACAGCCCACCTCCCCATACAGCCCACCTCCTCATACAGCCCACCTCCTCATACAGCCCACCTCCTCATACAGCCCACCTCCTCATACAGCCCACCTCCTCATACAGCCCACCTCCCTCCTCCTCCATACAGCCCACCTCCTCATACAGCCCACCTCCTCATACAGCCCACCTCCTCCTCCATACAGCCCACCTCTCCATACAGCCCACCTCCTCATACAGCCCACCTCCTCATACAGCCCACCTCCTCCATACAGCCCACCTCCCTCCTCCTCATACAGCCCACCTCCTCATACAGCCCACTCCCCTCCTCCTCATACAGCCCACCTCCCCATACAGCCCACCTCCTCATACAGCCCACCTCCTCCATCACAGCCCACCTCCTCATACAGCCCCACCTCCTCATACAGCCCACCTCCCCATACAGCCCACCTCCTCATACAGCCCACCTCCTCCCCATACAGCCCACCTCCCTCCCATAGAGCCCACCTCCTCCTACAGCCCTCCTCTCATACAGCCCACCTCCCCTCCTCCCCATAGAGCCCACCTCCCCTCCTCCCCATACAGCCCACCTCCCACCTCCCATACAGCCCACCTCCCTCCTCCCCATACAGCCCACCTCCTCACCTCCCCATACAGCCCACCTCCTCCATACAGCCCACCTCCTCATACAGCCCACCTCCCCATCCTCCCTCATACAGCCCACCTCCCTCCCCATACAGCCCACCTCCTCCTCATACAGCCCACCTCCCCATACAGCCCACCTCCTCATACAGCCCACCTCCTCATACAGCCCACCTCCTCATACAGCCCACCTCCTCATACAGCCCACCTCCTCATACATCCCACCTCCCCTCATACAGCCCACCTCCTCATACAGCCCATCCTCCTTACAGCCCACCTCTCCATACAGCCCACCTCCTCATACAGCCCACCTCCTCCTCCCCATCACTATGAGCCCACCTCCCCTCCTCTCCATACAGCCCACCTCCCCTCCTCCCCATAGAGCCCACCTCTCCTCCTCCCTATACAGCCCACCTCCTCCTCTCCATACAGCCCACCTCCCCTCCTCCCCATACAGCCCACCTCCTCCATACAGCCCACCTCCCCCTACGGCCCACCTCCTCATACAGTCCACCTCCCCATACAGCCCCCACCTCCCATCCCTCCTCCCCATACAGCCCACCTCCCCTATACAGCCCACCCTCCTCCTCATACAGCCCACCTCCTCACACAGCCCACCTCCTCATACAGCCCACCTCCTCCTACAGCCCACCTCCTCCATACAGCCCACCTCCTCCATACAGCCCACCTCCTCATACAGCCCACCTCCTCATACAGCCCACCTCCCCATACAGCCCACCTCCTCATACAGCCCACCTCCCCATACAGCCCACCTCCTCCCCACATACAGGCACTCACCTCCTCCATACAGCCCACCTCCTCCATACAGCCCACCTCCTCCATACAGCCCACCTCCTCCATACAGCCCACCTCCTCCTTACAGCCCACCTCCTCCTATACAGCCCACCTCCACAATACAGCCCACCTCCCCTCCATCCACATACAGGCATTCTCCCCACCTCCTCATACAGCCCACCTCCTCATACAGCCCACCTCCTCATACAGCCCACCTCCTCATACAGCCCACCTCCTCATACAGCCCACCTCCCTCCATCCCCCACAGAGCCCACCTCCCCTCCTCCCTATAGAGCCCCACCTCCCCTCCCTCTCCACTACAGCCCACCTCCCCTCCTCCCCATAGAGCCCACCTCCCTCCTCTCCATAGAGCCCACCTCCCCTCCTCTCCATACAGCCCCACCTCCCCTCCTCCCCATACAGCCCACCTCCTCCTATACAGCCCACCTCCCCTCACAGCCCTCCTCCATCCTACAGCCCACCCCTCCTCCCCATACAGCCCACCTCCTCATACAGCCCCACCTCCCCATACAGCCCACCTCCCCATACAGCCCACCTCCTCATACAGCCCACCTCCTCATACAGCCCACCTCCTCCATACAGCCCACCTCCTCATACAGCCCACCTCCTCATACAGCCCACCTCCCATACAGCCCACCTCCTCATACAGCCCACCTCCTCATACAGCCCACCTCCCTCATACAGCCCACCTCCTCATCCCCCCTATAGGCCCACCTCCTCCTCTCCATACAGCCCACCTCCTCCTCCATAGAGCCCACCTCCCTCCTCCCTATAGAGCCCACCTCCCTCCTCTCCATACAGCCCACCTCCCTCCTCCCC
>NW_027037483.1:0-19845 GCF_034236695.1 Oncorhynchus nerka
TCAATGTGGAGGCTATATACAGGGTATTACGGTACAGAGTCAATGTGGAGGCTATATACAGGGTATTACGGTACAGAGTCAATGTGGAGGCTATATACAGGGTGTTACGGTACAGAGTCAATGTGGAGGCTATATACAGGGTGTTACGGTACAGAGTCAATGTGGAGGCTATATACAGGGTATTACGGTACAGAGTCAATGTGGAGGCTATATACAGGGTATTACGGTACAGAGTCAATGTGGAGGCTATATACAGGGTGTTACAGTACAGAGTCAATGTGGAGGCTATATACAGGGTATTACGGTACAGAGTCAATGTGGAGGCTTTATACAGGGTGTTACGGTACAGAGTCAATGTGGAGGCTATATACAGGGTATTACGGTACAGAGTCAATGTGGAGGCTATATACAGGGTATTACGGTACAGAGTCAATGTGGAGGCTATATACAGGGGGTACTGGTACAGAGTCAATATGGAGGCTATATACAGGGTGTACCGGTACAGAGTCAATGTGGAGGCTATATACAGGGGGTACCGGTACAGAGTCAATGTGGAGGCTATATACAGGGGGTACCAGTACAGAGTCAATGTGGAGGCTATATACAGGGGGTACCAGTACAGAGTCAATGTGGAGGCTATATACAGGGGGTACCGGTACAGAGTCAATTTGCAGAGGTAAAGGTTAGTCAAGGTCATATGTAGGTAAGGGGTAAAGTGACATAGATAATAAACAGTGAGAAGCAGACTTGGTGCTCCGGTACCGCTTGCCGTGCAGTAGCAGAGAGAACAGTCTATGACTGGGGTGGCTGGAGTCTTAGTCTGTAGTGCCGTGCAGTAGCAGAGAGAACAGTCTATGACTGGGGTGGCTGGAGTCTTAGTCTGTAGTGCCGTGCAGTAGCAGAGAGAACAGTCTATGACTGGGGTGACTGGAGTATCTTGACAATTATTTGGGCCTTCCTCTAACACCGCCTAATATATAAGTCCTGGATGGCAGGAAGCTTGGCCCCAATGATGTACTGGGTCATACGCACTACCCTCTGTAGCGCCTTAAGGTCGGATGCCAAGCAGTTGCCATACCAGGCCGTGATGCAACAGGTCAGGATGCTCTCGATGGTGCAGCTGTATAACTTTCCAATCTCCAGAGGAGGAAAAGGTGTTGTCTTCATAACTTTCTTGGTGTGTTTGCACCATGTTAGTTTGTTGGTGATGTGGACAGCAAGGAACAGTGAAGAGGCGACTTCGGGATGCTGGCCTTCTAGGCAGAGTTGCAAAGGAAAAGCAATATCTCAGATTGGCCAATAAAAAGAAAAGATTAAGATGGGAAAAAGAACACAGACACCGGACAGAGGAACTCTGTTTAGAAGGCCAGCATCCCGGAGTCGCCTCTTCACTGTTGACGTTGAGACTGGTGTTTTGTGGGTACTATTTAATGAAGCTGCCAGTTGAGGACTTGTGAGGTGTCTGTTTCTCAAACTAGACACACGAATGTACTTGTCCTCTTGCTCAGTTGTGTACTGGGGCCTCCTCTTTCTATTCTGGTTAGAACCCGTTTGTGCTGTTCTGTGAAGGGAGTAGTACACAGCCTTGTACGAGATCTTCAGTTTCTTGGCAATTTCTCGCATGGAATAGCCTTCATTTCTCAGAACAAGAATAGACTGATGAGTTTCAGAAGAAAGTTATTTGTTTCTGGCCATTTTGAGCCTGTAGTCGAACCCACAAATGCTGATGCTCCAGATACTCAACTAGTCTAAAGAAGGCCAGTTGTATTGCTTCTTTAATCAGAACAACAGTTTTCAGCTGTGCTAACATAATTGCAAAAGGGTTTTCTAATGATCAATTAGCCTTTTAAAACGGTAAACTTAGATTAGCTAACACAACGTGCCATTGGAACACAGGAGTGATGGTTGCTGATAATGGGCCTCTGTTAATGGAATATCTACATAGACGTACAATCAGCCGTTTCCAGCTACAATAGTCATTTACAATGTCTACACTGTATTTCTGATCAATTCAATGTTATTTTAATGGACAATTGTTTTTTTTTTGCTTTTCTTTTCAAAAACAAGGACATTTCTAAGTGACCCGAAACTATTGAACAGTAGTGTAGATGAAAACGCTCTTGGTAGATAGTGTGGTCTACAACTTATGATAGGGTACTCTACCTCCGGCGAACAATAGCGAGAATATTAGACATCACCAGCAGTTATTGACAAATAGACCTCGTCTTACCGGATGAAAACACAGCCAACTGTATCCTTGTTGACGTTCAGCCACGACTTGGTGAAACATAAGATATTACAGGTTTTAATGTCCCGTTGGTAGGATAAACTCGACTCTGTACCGGTACCCCCTGTATATAGCCTCCACATTGACTCTGTACCGGTACCCCCTGTATATAGCCTCCACATTGACTCTGTACCGGTACCCCCTGTATATAGCCTCCACATTGACTCTGTACTGGTAACCCCTGTATATAGCCTCCACATTGACTCTGCTCCGGTACCCCCTGTATATAGCCTCCACATTGACTCTGTACCGGTACCCCCTGTATATAGCCTCCATATTGACTCTGTACCAGTACCCCCTGTATATAGCCTCCACATTGACTCTGCTCCGGTACCCCCTGTATATAGCCTCACATTGACTCTGTACCGGTACCCCCTGTATATAGCTCCACATTGACTCTGTACCGTAATACCCTGTATATAGTCTCCACATTGACTCTGTACCGTAACACCCCTGTATATAGCCTCCACAGTGACTCTGTACCGGTACCCCCTATATATAGCCTCCACATTGACTCTGTACCGGTACCCCCTGTATAGCCTCCACATTGACTCTGCTCCGGTACCCCCCTGTATATAGCCTCCACATTGACTCTGTACGGTAACCCCTGTATATAGCCTCCACATTGACTCTGTACCGGTACCCCCCTGTATATAGCCTCCACATTGACTCTGTACCGGTGCCCCCTGTATATAGCCTACACATTGACTCTGTACCGGTACCCCCTGTATATAGCCTCCACATTGACTCTGTACCGGTACCCCCTGTATATAGCCTCCACATTGACTCTGTACCGTAACACCCTGTATATAGCCTCCACATTGACTCTGTACTGGTACCCCCTGTATATAGCCTCCATAGGAGTGGACATTGTCACTCCACATTAACCATAGGAGTTGACAAGCCAGGCTACTATTGCCCTGCACGTTACATGTCTATTTATTTCCCAATAAATTATTTATTGAAATGATCGTTTGGAGTTTCCTCCTCAAGGCACCTTTAACTGACCTTTAACCCCGGGTGTCTGTGCTTCAGTCCAGCCCACACGCTGTCCTCCAGAGGGGGGATGTATTTGGCAAAGCGCTCGCAGTACAACTCAATGGCCAGGAGGGGGCAGCGTTGAGGCAACAGCAGCTCATCCACCACCTTCTGGGACAGGCTGGAGAAGAAGAATGTAGCTACAATTATTAACTTAGAATCAACTTGGTCTCTTTTTCATTTCTGATGTGATCAACTGTTGACTTCAAGCATCCTTCATTAATTTACACATGAGGATAAGAATGCATCCCAAATGACCAAAAGTAGTGCACTATATAGGGAATAGGGCTCTGGTCTAAAGTAGTGTACTATATAGGGAATAGGGCTCTGGTCTAATGTAGTACTACATAGGGAATAGGGCTCTGGTCTAAAAGTAGTGCACTACATAGGGAATAGGGCTCTGGTCTAAAGTAGTGCACTATAGGGAATAGGGCTCTGGTCTAAAGTAGTGCACTATATAGGGAATAGGGCTCTGGTCTAAAGTAGTGCACTATATAGGGAATCGGGCTCTGGTCTAAATTAGTGCACTATATAGGGAATAGGGTTCTGGTCTAAAGTAGTGCACTATATAGGGAATAGGGCTCTGGTCTAAAGTAGTGCACTATATAGAGAATAGGAGCCATTTGGGAACACAGCCAAGAGTTGAGCACCGTGGTTCTCTCCATACCTGGTATAGAACAGCCCTAGTGTGTTGAGAAGTGGACACAGTCCCAGTACCTGGTATAGAACAGCCCTAGTGTGTTGAGAAGTGGACACAGTCCCAGTACCTGGTATAGAACAGCCCTAGTGTGTTGAGAAGTGGACACAGTCCCAGTACCTGGTATAGAACAGCCCTAGTGTGTTGAGAAGTGGACACAGTCCCAGTACCTGGTATAGAACAGCCCTAGTGTGTTGAGAAGTGGACACAGTCCCAGTACCTGGTATAGAACAGCCCTAGTGTGTTGAGAAGTGGACACAGTCCCAGTACCTGGTATAGAACAGCCCTAGTGTGTTGAAGTGGACACAGTCCCAGTACCTGGTATAGAACAGCCCTAGCGTGTTGAGAAGTGGACACAGTCCCAGTACCTGGTATAGAACAGCCCTAGCGTGTTGAGAAGTGGACACAGTCCCAGTACCTGGTATAGAACAGCCCTAGCGTGTTGAGAAGTGGACACAGTCCCAGTACCTGGTATAGAACAGCCCTAGCGTGTTGAGAAGTGGACACAGTCCCAGTACCTGGTATAGAACAGCCCTAGTGTGTTGAGAAGTGGACACAGTCCCAGTACCTGGTATAGAACAGCCTAGTGTGTTGAGAAGTGGACACAGTCCCAGTACCTGGTATAGAACAGCCCTAGCGTGTTGAGAAGTGGACACAGTCCCAGTACCTGGTATAGAACAGCCCTAGCGTGTTGAGAAGTGGACACAGTCCCAGTACCTGGTATAGAACAGCCTAGCGTGTTGAGAAGTGGACACAGTCCCAGTACCTGGTATAGAACAGCCCTAGCGTGTTGAGAAGTGGACACAGTCCCAGTACCTGGTATAGAACAGCCCTAGTGTGTTGAGAAGTGGACACAGTCCCAGTACCTGGTATAGAACAGCCCTAGTGTGTTGAGAAGTGGACACAGTCCCAGTACCTGGTATAGAACAGCCCTAGCGTGTTGAGAAGTGGACACAGTCCCAGTACCTCCACCACAGCCTCTGGCTCCACTTTACACACCAGTGTCTGATTGTTGACCAATAGACTCCTCAGGTTGGGGCTCTGCCGGGCAAGACCCTCACCAGGGATTGGCTGAGGGTGAAGGGCACGCCCCTCAGGTCCAAGTGGGAGAGGAAGGCTCCTCCCACGTGTTCGGAGATGCAGTGAGAGCGGCCTCCAGCCCTTCCTCCAGGTCGTGACCTATAGTCACATTTACATTAGTGTCATTTAGCATAGTGGTTCTAAACTCAAGTCCTCAAGTACTCCTTGTTGTTGTAGCCAGTTAAGAACAAATTCTTATTTTCAATGACGGCCTAGGAACAGTGGGTTAACTGCCTGTTCAGGGGCAGAACGACAGATTTTTACCTTGTCAGTAGGCATAGTGTGGGCATTGTGTAGGCATAGTGTGGGCATTGTGTAGGCATTGTGTGGGCATAGTGTAGGTATTGTGTGGGCATAGTGTAGGCATTGTGTGGGCATTGTGTGGGCATAGTGTAGGCATAGTGTAGGCATTGTGTGGGCATAGTGTAGGCATAGTGTGGGCATTGTGTAGGCATAGTGTGGGCATTGTGTAGGCATTGTGTGGGCATAGTGTAGGCATTGTGTGGGCATAGTGTAGGCATTGTGTGGGCATAGTGTAGGCATTGTGTGGGCATAGTGTAGGCATAGTGTAGGCATTGTGTGGGCATAGTGTGGCATAGTGTGGGCATTGTGTGGGCATTGTGTGGGCATAGTGTAGGCATAGTGTAGGCATTGTGTGGGCATTGTGTAGGCATTGTGTGGGCATTGTGTGGGCATTGTGTGGGCATTGTGTAGGCATTGTGTAGGCATTGTGTGGGCATTGTGTGGGCATTGTGTGGGCATAGTGTGGGCATAGTGTGGGCATTGTGTGGGCATAGTGTGGGCATAGTGTGGGCATTGTGTGGGCATTGTGTGGGCATAGTGTGGGCATTGTGTGGGCATAGTGTGGGCATTGTGTGGGCATAGTGTGGGCATAGTGTGGGCATTGTGTGGGCATTAAGTAGTAGATACCCAAACGCTCAGTAGTTACACAGTAGTCTTAAGGGAGAATGATGTCGTGTTCACCAGTAGTGAAACATGCCAATGTATCCCTCATTACTACTGAAATGACAACAGGTTTATTACACATCTCAATAGCAAAGCAGGAGGTAATGATGATGATTCAGTAGTATTTTTCCATGAGGGTCGAGGGCGGCAGGGTAACCTAGTGGTTAGAGCGTTGGACTAGTAACCGGAAGGTTGCAAGTTCGAATCCCCGAGCTGACAAGGTACAAATCTGTCGTTCTGCCCCTGAACAAGGCAGTTAACCCACTGTTCCTAGGCCGTCATTGAAAATAAGAATTTGTTCTTAACTGACTTGCCTGGTTAAATAAAGGTAAAAAAAACATCTGATTCAACTACGTCAACTAATCATCAAGGCCTTTGATGACTTGAATCAGGGAGTTAGTTTGGGCGACAACAACAACGTGTGCTATCAGGAGGCACCTGAGGACCGGAGTTGAATCAGGAGAGTTAGTTTGGGGCGACAACAACAACGTGTGCTATCGGGAGGCACCTGAGGACCGGAGTTGAATCAGGAGAGTTAGTTTGGGGCAACAACAACGTGTGCTATCGGGAGGCACCTGAGGACCGGAGTTGAATCAGGAGAGTTAGTTTGGGGCAACAACAACGTGTGCTATCGGGAGGCACCTGAGGACCGGAGTTGAGCTATCGGGAGGCACCTGAGGACCGGAGTTGAATCAGGAGAGTTAGTTTGGGGCAACAACAACGTGTGCTATCGGGAGGCACCTGAGGACCGGAGTTGAATCAGGAGAGTTAGTTTGGGGCAACAACAACGTGTGCTATCGGGAGGCACCTGAGGACCGGAGTTGAATCAGGAGAGTTCATTTGGGGCGACAACAACAACGTGTGCTATCGGGAGGCACCTGAGGACCGGAGTTGAATCAGGAGAGTTAGTTTGGGGGACAACAACAACGTGTGCTATCGGGAGGCACCTGAGGACCGGAGTTGAATCAGGAGAGTTAGTTTGGGGCAACAACAACGTGTGCTATCGGGAGGCACCTGAGGACCGGAGTTGAATCAGGAGAGTTAGTTTGGGGGACAACAACAACGTGTGCTATCGGGAGGCACCTGAGGACCGGAGTTGAATCAGGAGAGTTAGTTTGGGGCAACAACAACGTGTGCAGTTATCGGGAGGCACCTGAGGACCGGAGTTGAATCAGGAGAGTTAGTTTGGGGCGACAACAACAACGTGTGCTATCGGGAGGCACCTGAGGACCGGAGTTGAATCAGGAGAGTTAGTTTGGGGCAACAACAACGTGTGCTATCGGGAGGCACCTGAGGACCGGAGTTGAATCAGGAGAGTTAGTTTGGGGGACAACAACAACGTGTGCTATCGGGAGGCACCTGAGGACCGGAGTTGAATCAGGTGAGTTAGTTTGGGCCAACAACAACGTGTGCTATCGGGAGGCACCTGAGGACCGGAGTTGAATCAGGAGAGTTAGTTTGGGGCAACAACAACGTGTGCTATCGGGAGGCACCTGAGGACCGGAGTTGAATCAGGAGAGTTAGTTTGGGGCGACAACAACAACGTGTGCTATCGGGAGGCACCTGAGGACCGGAGTTGAATCAGGAGAGTTAGTTTGGGGCGACAACAACAACGTGTGCTATCGGGAGGCACCTGAGGACCGGAGTTGAATCAGGAGAGTTAGTTTGGGGCGACAACAACAACGTGTGCTATCGGGAGGCACCTGAGGACCGGAGTTGAATCAGGAGAGTTAGTTTGGGCGACAACAACAACGTGTGCTATCGGGAGGCACCTGAGGACCGGAGTTGAATCAGGAGAGTTAGTTTGGGGCGACAACAACAACGTGTGCTATCGGGAGGCACCTGAGGACCGGAGTTGAATCAGGAGAGTTAGTTTGGGCGACAACAACAACGTGTGCTATCGGGAGGCACCTGAGGACCGGAGTTGAATCAGGAGAGTTAGTTTGGGCGACAACAACAACGTGTGCTATCGGGAGGCACCTGAGGACCGGAGTTGAATCAGGAGAGTTAGTTTGGGGCGACAACAACAACGTGTGCTATCGGGAGGCACCTGAGGACCGGAGTTGACAAACACCGATTTCAGAAGACGCTCTTTATCTAGAGCGACTGAGGCTGCGTTTAAAACAGGCAGACAGACAGTTCTTTTGGTCTTTTGACCAATCACATCAGATTTATTTCTCATTAGAGCTGATCTGATTGGATGTTGTTTACCTGAGTAGAAGAGAGGGACTCCTCCAGAACAGGACAGGACAAGGTTCGCAGGGACCGCTGGTGGCCAGGCGGAGGACGGACAGGGCAGCGTTGCGATTGGCTGGATCGCTCAGCGACTGACGTTGATCTTCAGGTGACGGACCAATGGCAGGAGAGAGGAGAAATGCTGCAGAGCAGGGTCCTCCTGTTCCCGGTCTCACACCTGTAGATGCAGAGAGTAGCGGGATCTATTGCAGTGCGATATCAGATTCAGACTGCAGAGAGTAGCAGGATCTATTGCAGTGTGATATCAGATTCAGACTGTAGAGAGCAGAGGGCAGTCTGGTCTATTAGCTGGTTTATTACATCAGTATTAGTTTAATGAAGCAACGTAGTCTTTTAGTCCAAGTTTCTATTTTATTCATCTGGAATATTAAGAGTTATTATGGGATGACAAATTATAGCGATTGATCCATTCCCAATCGACATGATAGAGATCTTGTGTGTGTCAAAATAACTAACTCTAAAATAATAATAAATAAGTGTATCAGCTGTTGTCAAACTCCAGACAGCTTCTGTAGTCGCCGGACCAGCGGTCCCAAGGCGCGTTCCTCATCCCAGCGGTCCCAAGGCGCGTTCCTCAGCCCAGCGGTCCCAAGGCGCGTTCCTCAGCCCAGCGGTCCCAAGGCGCGTTCCTCAGCCCAGCGGTCCCAAGGCGCGTTCCTCAGCCCAGGCGTTGCTGACATCATGGAACACCATTTTACAACGCCTGTTATAGCAATCAGTCAATAGGTGAAAAGTGGTTGACGCATGCTAGTGATGCGTGGGTCAGCTGTTTATTCACCCACACCCGCCCACAACTGCTAATAACCCATCTGCAACTGCCCGACTAGATGGAATATAGGGGAAATCTGAGGCACCAGACCCAAACCCGCTATTACAGAAAATGCACTGTACAATCGGGGATGTCAGAACCATGTTTTTAGACAGGCCTTTTAGACAGGCCTTTTTAGACAGGCCTTTTTAGACAGGCCTTTTTAGACATGCCTTTTAGACAGGCCTTTTTAGACAGGCCTTTTTAGACAGGCCTTTTTAGACAGGCCTTTTAGACAGGCCTTTTTAGAAAGGCCTTTTAGACAGGCCTTTTAGACAGGCCTTTTTAGACAGGCCTTTTTAGACAGGCCTTTTAGACAGGCCTTTTAGACAGGCCTTTGTTTCTACTGATAATGTCCCACATATTGGCTACTTGTTAGTCAACTTGTCTATAATTAGATACAGTGCATTCGGAAAGTATTCAGAGCCATTGACTTTTTCCACATTTTGTTACAGCCTTATTCTACAATGAATTAAATAAATAAAACAACTCAGTAATCTACACACAATACCCCATGATGACATCACAATGCCCCCATGATGACATCACAATGCCCCCATGATGACATCACAATACCCCCATGATGACATCACAATACCCCCATAATGACATAGCAAAAACAGTTTTTTTGTGTGTGTAAATGTATCAAATTTAAAACAGAAATACCTTATTTACATGAGACTTGAAATTGAGCTCAGGTGCATCCTGTTTCCATTGATCATCCTTGAGATGTTTCTACAACTTGATACAACTTGTGTGTCTCTGTGTTGTCTGATTTTGTCCAGTTTCTCTCCATTTCTAAACGAAGCCAGTAGGTATATGCACCATAAACCAGACTTTCTACATGATTTTTATGACATGATATTGTTAAGTGCAAATCGAAACCCTGTATTCTGGCTAATTAAAAATATTTAGAAAAGGTAAATCATTTGGTGTAGGGAGGGTTGTAATTCTACCTAGTTTATTTACTGAGAACGATTGAAGAATACAGAGACAAAATCAGGTCAATGGAAGTGAAAGGTGGAGGATTGCAGAGAAGTTGGGGTTGATGGTGGGTAGAGAGATTTGCACAACAATGTTTGCAAGTAAAGCCACATTTAACTTTACCCAAAGTAGACATTCATTATGCAATTTGCATAATTTTACTAGGGCTCCAATAGCAGGGTTCCCACACTCGCCTTCCCACAATCCCCTGGGCATTGATCCTGTTTGAAAATGAATGGGGGTAGAACTCTGGTGAAGTGGAGGACACCCTGTGTGAACAGGCGATGGGCCGTTGTGCTCTGGAGGGATGCCGGCCTCCCGATTGATCTTTGCCACTTGTGAGATTTTAGTTTCTATTCCATTTAACCTGAACAGTGCAGTTACCTTGACGTGCCATTTTCAGGTCCCCATCTTGTGATTGTCGAATTTGTATAGTGGCTCACTAAATCACAGCTAACATCCTCTTTTAATTGGCAGGTATTAGTTTTATTTATTTAACAAGGAAAGTCAGTTAAGAACAAATTCTTATTTACAATGACGGCCTACCGGGGAACAGTGGGTTAACTGCCTTGTTCAGAACGACAGATTTGTACCTTGTCAGCTCTGGGATTCGATCCAGCAACATGTTGGTTATTAGTCAAACGCTCTAACCACTAGGCTACCTACTGGTTACTAGTCCAACACTCTAACCACTAGGCTACCTACTGGTTACTAGTCCAACACTCTAACCACTAGGCTACCTACTGGTTACTAGTCCAACACTCTAACCACTAGGCTACCTACTGGTTACTAGTCCAACACTCTAACCACTAGGCTACCTACTGGTTACTAGTCCAAAACTCTAACCACTAGGCTACCTGCTGGTTATTAGTCCAACACTCTAACCACTAGGCTACCTGCTGGTTACTAGTCCAACACTCTAACCACTAGGCTACCTACTGGTTACTAGTCCAACACTCTAACCACTAGGCTACCTGCCTCTAATCACTAGGCTACCTGCCTCTAACCACTAGGCTACCTGCCTCTAACCACTAGGCTACCTGCTGGTTACTAGTCCAACACTCTAACCACTAGGCTACCTGCTGGTTACTAGTCCAACACTCTAACCACTAGGCTACCTGCTGGTTACTAGTCCAACACTCTAACCACTAGGCTACCTGCTGGTTACTAGTCCAACGCTCTAACCACTAGGCTACCTGCTGGTTACTAGTCCAACGCTCTAACCACTAGGTTACCTGCTGGTTACTAGTCCAACTCTCTAACCACTAGGCTACCTGCTGGTTACTAGTCCAACGCTCTAACCACTAGGCTACCTGCTGGTTACTAGTCCAACGCTCTAACCACTAGGCTACCTCCTGGTTATTAGTCCACCACTAACCACTAGGCTACCTGCTGGTTACTAGTCCAACACTCTAACCACTAGGCTACCTGCTGGTTACTAGTCCAACACTCTAACCACTAGGCTACCTGCTGGTTACTAGTCCAACACTCTAACCACTAGGCTACCTGCTGGTTACTATTCCAACACTCTAACCACTAGGCTACCTGCTGGTTACTAGTCCAACACTCTAACCACTAGGCTACCTGCTGGTTACTAGTCCAACACTCTAACCACTAGGCTACCTGCTGGTTACTAGTCCAACGCTCTAACCACTAGGCTACCTGCTGGTTACTAGTCCAACGCTCTAACCACTAGGCTACCTGCTGGTTACTAGTCCAACGCTCTAACCACTAGGCTACCTGCTGGTTACTAGTCCAACGCTCTAACCACTAGGCTACCTGCTGGTTACTAGTCCAACGCTCTAACCACTAGGCTACCTGCTAGTTACTAGTCCAACGCTCTAACCACTAGGTTACCTGCTGGTTACTAGTCCAACTCTCTAACCACTAGGCTACCTGCTGGTTACTAGTCCAACACTCTAACCACTAGGCTACCTGCTGGTTACTAGTCCAACGCTCTAACCACTAGGCTACCTGCTGGTTACTAGTCCAACACTCTAACCACTAGGCTACCTGCTGGTTACTAGTCCAACGCTCTAACCACTAGGCTACCTGCTGGTTACTAGTCCAACACTCTAACCACTAGACTACCTGCTGGTTACTAGTCCAACGCTCTAACCACTAGGCTACCTGCTGGTTACTAGTCCAACACTCTAACCACTAGGCTACCTGCTGGTTACTAGTCCAACGCTCTAACCACTAGGCTACCTGCTGGTTACTAGTCCAACACTCTAACCACTAGGCTACCTGCCTCTAACCACTAGGCTACCTGCCTCTAACCACTAGGCTACCTGCCTCTAACCACTAGGCTACCTGCTGGGTACTAGTCCAACGCTCTAACCACTAGGTTACCTGCTGGTTACTAGTCCAACTCTCTAACCACTAGGCTACCTGCTGGTTACTAGTCCAACACTCTAACCACTAGGCTACCTGCTGGTTACTAGTCCAACACTCTAACCACTAGGCTACCTGCTGGTTACTAGTCCAACACTCTAACCACTAGGCTACCTGCTGGTTACTAGTCCAACGCTCTAACCACTAGGCTACCTGCTGGTTACTAGTCCAACACTCTAACCACTAGACTACCTGCTGGTTACTAGTCCAACGCTCTAACCACTAGGCTACCTGCTGGTTACTAGTCCAACACTCTAACCACTAGGCTACCTGCTGGTTACTAGTCCAACGCTCTAACCACTAGGCTACCTGCTGGTTACTAGTCCAACACTCTAACCACTAGGCTACCTGCCTCTAACCACTAGGCTACCTGCCTCTAACCACTAGGCTACCTGCCTCTAACCACTAGGCTACCTGCTGGTTACTAGTCCAACGCTCTAACCACTAGGCTACCTGCCTCTAACCACTAGACTACCTGCCTCTAACCACTAGGCTACCTGCTGGTTACTAGTCCAACGCTCTAACCACTAGGCTACCTGCCTCTAACCACTAGACTACCTGCCTCTAACCACTAGGCTACCTGCTGGTTACTAGTCCAACACTCTAACCACTAGGCTACCTGCTGGTTACTAGTCCAACACTCTAACCACTAGGCTACCTGCTGGTTACTAGTCCAACACTCTAACCACTAGGCTACCTGCCTCTAACCACTAGGCTACCTGCCTCTAACCACTAGGCTACCTGCCTCTAACCACTAGGCTACCTGCTGGTTACTAGTCCAACGCTCTAACCACTAGGCTACCTGCCTCTAACCACTAGACTACCTGCCTCTAACCACTAGGCTACCTGCTGGTTACTAGTCCAACACTCTAACCACTAGGCTACCTGCTGGTTACTAGTCCAACACTCTAACCACTAGGCTACCTGCTGGTTACTAGTCCAACACTCTAACCACTAGGCTACCTGCCTCTAACCACTAGGCTACCTGCCTCTAACCACTAGGCTACCTGCCTCTAACCACTAGGCTACCTGCTGGTTACTAGTCCAACGCTCTAACCACTAGGCTACCTGCCTCTAACCACTAGACTACCTGCCTCTAACCACTAGGCTACCTGCTGGTTACTAGTCCAACACTCTAACCACTAGGCTACCTGCTGGTTACTAGTCCAACACTCTAACCACTAGGCTACCTGCTGGTTACTAGTCCAACACTCTAACCACTAGGCTACCTGCCTCTAACCACTAGGCTACCTGCCTCTAACCACTAGGCTACCTGCCTCTAACCACTAGGCTACCTGCTGGTTACTAGTCCAACACTCTAACCACTAGGCTACCTGCTGGTTACTAGTCCAACACTCTAACCACTAGGCTACCTGCCTCTAACCACTAGGCTACCTGCCTCTAACCACTAGGCTACCTGCCTCTAACCACTAGGCTACCTGCTGGTTACTAGTCCAACGCTCTAACCACTAGGCTACCTGCCTCTAACCACTAGACTACCTGCCTCTAACCACTAGGCTACCTGCCTCTAACCACTAGGCTACCTGCTGGTTACTAGTCCAACGCTCTAACCACTAGGCTACCTGCCTCTAACCACTAGACTACCTGCCTCTAACCACTAGGCTACCTGCCTCTAACCACTAGACTACCTGCTGGTTACTAGTCCAACGCTCTAACCACTAGGCTACCTGCCTCTAACCACTAGGCTACCTGCCTCTAACCACTAGGCTACCTGCCTCTAACCACTAGGCTACCTGCCTATAACCACTAGGCTACCTGCCTCTAACCACTAGGCTACCTGCCTCTAACCACTAGGCTACCTGCCTCAACCACTAGGGCTACCTGCCTCCTAACCACTAGGCTACCTGCCTCTAACCGCTAGGCTACCTGCCTCCTAACCACTAGACTACCTGCTGGTTACTAGTCCAACGCTCTAACCACTAGGCTACCTGCTCTAACCACTAGGCTACCTGCCTCTAACCACTGGGCTACCTGCCTCAACCACTAGGCTACCTGCCTCTAACCACTAGGCTACCTGCCCTAACCACTAGGCTACCTGCTGGTTTACTAGTCCAACGCTCTAACCACTGGGCTACCTGCTGGTTTGCTAGTCCAACGCTCTAACCACTAGGCTACCTGCCTCTAACCACTAGGCTACCTGCCTCTAACCACTAGGCTACCTGCCTCTAACCACTAGGCTACCTGCCTCTAACCACTAGGCTACCTGCCTCTAACCACCAGGGCTACCTGCTGGTTACTAGTCCAACGCTCTAACCACTAGGCTACCTGCCTCTAACCACTAGGCTACCTGCCTCTAACCACTAGGCTACCTGCCTCTAACCACTAGGCTACCTGCCTCTAACCACTAGGCTACCTGCCTCTAACCACTAGGCTACCTGCCTCCTAACCACTAGACTACCTGCTGGTTACTAGTCAACGCTCTAACCACTAGGCTACCTGCCTCTAACCACTAGGCTACCTGCCTCTAACCACTAGGCTACCTGCCTCTAACCACCAGGCTACCTGCTCTAACCACTGAGCTACCTGCCTCTAACCACTAGGGCTACCTGCCTCTAACCACTAGGCTACCTGCCTATAACCACTAGGCTACCTGCCTCTAACCACTAGGCTACCTGCCTCCTAACCCACTAGGCTACCTGCCTCTAACCACTAGGCTACCTGCCTCTAACCACTAGACTACCTGCTGGTTACTAGTCCAACGCTCTAACCACTAGGCTACCTGCTCTAACCACTAGGCTACCTGCCTCTAACCACTAGGCTACCTGCCTCTAACCACTAGACTACCTGCCTCTAACCACTAGGCTACCTGCTGGTTACTAGTCCAACGCTCTAACCACTAGGCTACCTGCCTCTAACCACTAGACTACCTGCCTCTAACCACTAGGCTACCTGCTGGTTACTAGTCCAACACTCTAACCACTAGGCTACCTGCTGGTTACTAGTCCAACACTCTAACCACTAGGCTACCTGCAGGTTACTAGTCCAACACTCTAACCACTAGGCTACCTGCCTCTAACCACTAGGCTACCTGCCTCTAACCACTAGGCTACCTGCCTCTAACCACTAGGCTACCTGCTGGTTACTAGTCCAACACTCTAACCACTAGGCTACCTGCTGGTTACTAGTCCAACACTCTAACCACTAGGCTACCTGCCTCTAACCACTAGGCTACCTGCCTCTAACCACTAGGCTACCTGCCTCTAACCACTAGGCTACCTGCTGGTTATGGTCAACGCTCTAACCACTAGGCTACCTGCCTCTAACCACTAGACTACCTGCCTCTAACCACTAGGCTACCTGCCTCTAACCACTAGGCTACCTGCTGGTTTACTAGTCCAACGCTCTAACCACTAGGCTACCTGCCTCTAACCACTAGACTACCTGCCTCTAACCACTAGGCTACCTGCCTCCTAACCACTAGACTACCTGCTGTTTACTAGTCCAACGCTCTAACCACTGGGCTACCTGCCTCTAACCACTAAGGCTACCTGCCTCTAACCCACTAGGCTACCTGCCTCTATACCTGCCTCTAACCACTGGGCTACCTGCCTATAACCACTAGGCTACCTGCCTCTAACCATAGGCTACCCTGCCCTCTAACCACTAGGCTACCTGCCTCTAACCACTAGGCTACCTGCCTCTAACCACTAGACTACCTGCTGGTTACTAGTCCAACGCTCTAACCACTAGGCTACCTGCTCTAACCACTAAGGCTGCCTGCCTCTAGCCACTAAGGCTGCCTGCCTCTAACCACTAGGCTACCTGCCTCTAACCACTAGGCTACCTGCCTCTAACCACTAGGCTACCTGCTGGTTACTAGTCCAACGCTCTAACCACTAGGCTACCTGCTGGTTACTAGTCCAACGCTCTAACCACTAGGCTACCTGCCTCTAACCACTAGGCTACCTGCCTCTAACCACTAGACTACCTGCCTCTAACCACTAGGCTACCTGCCTCTAACCACTAGGCTACCTGCTGGTTACTAGTCCAACGCTCTAACCACTAGGCTACCTGCCTCTAACCACTAGACTACCTGCCTCTAACCACTAGGCTACCTGCCTCTAACCACTAGACTACCTGCTGGTTACTAGTCCAACGCTCTAACCACTAGGCTACCTGCCTCTAACCACTAGGCTACCTGCCTCTAACCACTAGGCTACCTGCCTATAACCACTAGGCTACCTGCCTCTAACCACTAGGCTACCTGCCTCTAACCACTAGGCTACCTGCCTCTAACCACTAGGCTACCTGCCTCTAACCACTAGACTACCTGCTGGTTGCAAGTCCAGCTCTAACCACTAGGCTACCTGCTCCTAACCACTAGGCTACCTGCCTCTAACCACTAGGCTACCTGCACTCTAACCACTAGGCTGCCTCTAACCACTAGGCTACTGCCTCTAACCACTAGGCTACCTGCTGGTTGCTGGTCAACGCTCTAACCACTAGGCTACCTGCTGGTTACTAGTCCAACGCTCTAACCACTAGGCTACCTGCCTCTAACCACTAGGCTACCTGCCTCTAACCACTAGGCTACCTGCCTCTAACCACTAGGCTACCTGCCTCTAACCACTAGGCTACCTGCCTCTAACCACTAGGCTACCTGCTGGTTACTAGTCCAACGCTCTAACCACTAGGCTACCTGCCTCTAACCACTAGGCTACCTGCCTCTAACCACTAGGCTACCTGCCTCTAACCACTAGGCTACCTGCCTCTAACCACTAGGCTACCTGCCTCTAACCACTAGGCTACCTGCCTCTAACCACTAGACTACCTGCTGGTTACTAGTCCAACGCTCTAACCACTAGGCTACCTGCCTCTAACCACTAGGCTACCTGCCTCTAACCACTAGGCTACCTGCCTCTAACCACTAGGCTACCTGCTCTAACCACTAGGCTACCTGCCTCTAACCACTAGGCTACCTGCCTCTAACCACTAGGCTACCTGCCTATAACCACTAGGCTACCTGCCTCTAACCACTAGGCTACCTGCCTCTAACCACTAGGCTACCTGCCTCTAACCACTAGGCTACCTGCCTCTAACCACTAGACTACCTGCTGGTTACTAGTCCAACGCTCTAACCACTAGGCTACCTGCTCTAACCACTAGGCTACCTGCCTCTAACCACTAGGCTACCTGCCTCTAACCACTAGGCTACCTGCCTCTAACCACTAGGCTACCTGCTGGTTACTAGTCCAACGCTCTAACCACTAGGCTACCTGCTGGTTACTAGTCCAACGCTCTAACCACTAGGCTACCTGCCTCTAACCACTAGGCTACCTGCCTCTAACCACTAGGCTACCTGCCTCTAACCACTAGGCTACCTGCCTCTAACCACTAGGCTACCTGCTGGTTACTAGTCCAACGCTCTAACCACTAGGCTACCTGCCTCTAACCACTAGGCTACCTGCCTCTAACCACTAGGCTACCTGCCTCTAACCACTAGGCTACCTGCCTCTAACCACTAGGCTACCTGCCTCTAACCACTAGGCTACCTGCCTCTAACCACTAGACTACCTGCTGGTTACTAGTCCAACGCTCTAACCACTAGGCTACCTGCCTCTAACCACTAGGCTACCTGCCTCTAACCACTAGGCTACCTGCCTCTAACCACTAGGCTACCTGCTCTAACCACTAGGCTACCTGCCTCTAACCACTAGGCTACCTGCCTCTAACCACTAGGCTACCTGCCTATAACCACTAGGCTACCTGCCTCTAACCACTAGGCTACCTGCCTCTAACCACTAGGCTACCTGCCTCTAACCACTAGGCTACCTGCCTCTAACCACTAGACTACCTGCTGGTTACTAGTCCAACGCTCTAACCACTAGGCTACCTGCTCTAACCACTAGGCTACCTGCCTCTAACCACTAGGCTACCTGCCTCTAACCACTAGGCTACCTGCCTCTAACCACTAGGCTACCTGCCTCTAACCACTAGGCTACCTGCCTCTAACCACTAGGCTACCTGCTGGTTACTAGTCCAACGCTCTAACCACTAGGCTACCTGCTGGTTACTAGTCCAACGCTCTAACCACTAGGCTACCTGCCTCTAACCACTAGGCTACCTGCCTCTAACCACTAGGCTACCTGCCTCTAACCACTAGGCTACCTGCCTCTAACCACTAGGCTACCTGCCTCTAACCACTAGGCTACCTGCTGGTTACTAGTCCAACGCTCTAACCACTAGGCTACCTGCCTCTAACCACTAGGCTACCTGCCTCTAACCACTAGGCTACCTGCCTCTAACCACTAGGCTACCTGCCTCTAACCACTAGGCTACCTGCCTCTAACCACTAGACTACCTGCTGGTTACTAGTCCAACGCTCTAACCACTAGGCTACCTGCCTCTAACCACTAGGCTACCTGCCTCTAACCACTAGGCTACCTGCCTCTAACCACTAGGCTACCTGCTCTAACCACTAGGCTACCTGCCTCTAACCACTAGGCTACCTGCCTCTAACCACTAGGCTACCTGCCTCTAACCACTAGGCTACCTGCCTCTAACCACTAGGCTACCTGCCTCTAACCACTAGGCTACCTGCCTCTAACCACTAGACTACCTGCTGGTTACTAGTCCAACGCTCTAACCACTAGGCTACCTGCTCTAACCACTAGGCTACCTGCCTCTAACCACTAGGCTACCTGCCTCTAACCACTAGGCTACCTGCCTCTAACCACTAGGCTACCTGCCTCTAACCACTAGGCTACCTGCTGGTTACTAGTCCAACGCTCTAACCACTAGGCTACCTGCTGGTTACTAGTCCAACGCTCTAACCACTAGGCTACCTGCCTCTAACCACTAGGCTACCTGCCTCTAACCACTAGGCTACCTGCCTCTAACCACTAGGCTACCTGCCTCTAACCACTAGGCTACCTGCCTCTAACCACTAGGCTACCTGCTGGTTACTAGTCCAACGCTCTAACCACTAGGCTACCTGCCTCTAACCACTAGGCTACCTGCCTCTAACCACTAGGCTACCTGCCTCTAACCACTAGGCTACCTGCCTCTAACCACTAGGCTACCTGCCTCTAACCACTAGGCTACCTGCCTCTAACCACTAGACTACCTGCTGGTTACTAGTCCAACGCTCTAACCACTAGGCTACCTGCCTCTAACCACTAGGCTACCTGCCTCTAACCACTAGGCTACCTGCCTCTAACCACTAGGCTACCTGCTCTAACCACTAGGCTACCTGCCTCTAACCACTAGGCTACCTGCCTCTGACCACTAGACTACCTGCTGGTTACTAGTCCAACGCTCTAACCACTAGGCTACCTGCCTCTAACCACTAGGCTACCTGCCTCTAACCACTAG
>NW_027037484.1:0-19848 GCF_034236695.1 Oncorhynchus nerka
CACAGATCTAGAATCAGTCCTAACACAACACTAACCACAGATCTAGGATCAGTCCTAACAAACACTAACCACAGATCTAGGATCAGTCCTAACAACACTGACCACAGATCTAGAATCAGTCCTAACAACACTCAACCACAGATCTAGAATCAGTCCTAACAAACACTAACCACAGATCTAGGATCAGTCCTAACACAACACTAACCACAGATCTAGGATCAGTCCTAACACAACACTAACCACAGATCTAGGATCAGTCCTAACACAACACTAACCACAGATCTAGGATCAGTCCTAACACAACACTAACCACAGATCTAGAATCAGTCCTAACACAACACTAACCACAGATCTAGGATCAGTCCTAACACAACACTAACCACAGATCTAGGATCAGTCCTAACACAACACTAACCACAGATCTAGGATCAGTCCTAACACAACACTAACCACAGATCTAGGATCAGTCCTAAAACAACACTAACCACAGATCTAGGATCAGTCCTAACACAACACTAACCACAGATCTAGAATCAACCCTAACACAACACTAACCACAGATCTAGGATCAGTCCTAACACAACACTAACCACAGATCTAGGATCAGTCCTAACACAACACTAACCACAGATCTAGGATCAGTCCTAACACAACACTAACCACAGATCTAGGATCAGTCCTAACAACACTAACCACAGATCTAGAACAACACTTTAACCACAGATCTAGAATCCCTAAAAACACTAACCACAGATCTAGAATCAGTCCTAACACAACACTAACCACAGATCTAGAATCAGTCCTAACACAACACTAACCACAGATCTAGTCCTAACACAACACTAACCACAGATCTAGGATCAGTCCTAACAACACTGACCACAGATCTAGGATCAGTCCTAACAACACTAACCACAGATCTAGAATCAACAAAAACACTAACCACAGACCAGTCCTAGATCTAGGATCAGTCCTAACAAACACCACAGATCTAACCCTAACAACACTAACCACAGATCTAGAATCAACCCTAAAAACACTAACCACAGATCTAGGATCAGTCCTAACACAACACTAACCACAGATCTAGAATCAGTCCTAACACAACACTAACCACAGATCTAGGATCAGTCCTAACAAACACTAACCACAGATCTAGATCAGTCCTAACACAACACTAACCACAGATCTAGAATCAGTCCTAACACAACACTAACCACAGATCTAGAATCAGTCCTAACACAACACTAACCACAGATCTAGGATCAGTCCTAACAACACTGACCACAGATCTAGGATCAGTCCTAACAACACTAACCACAGATCTAGAATCAACCCTAAAAACACTAACCACAGATCTAGGATCAGTCCTAACACAACACTAACCACAGATCTAGGATCAGTCCTCCTAACACAACACTAACCACAGATCTAGGATCAGTCCTAACACAACACTAACCACAGATCTAGGAACACAACACTCAGATCTAGGATAAGTCCTAACACAACACTAACCACAGATCTAGGATCAGTCCTAACACAACACTAACCACAGATCTAGAATCAGTCCTAAACAACACTAACCACAGATCTAGAATCAGTCCTAACACAACACTAACCACAGATCTCAGTCCTAATCAACACTAACCACAGATCTAATCAGTCTAACACACAACCACAGATCTAGGATCAGTCCTAACAACACTGACCACAGATCTAGAATCAGTCCTAACAAACACTAACCACAGATCTAGAATCAGTCCTAAAACACTGACCACAGATCTAGGAAGTCCTAACAACACTAACCACAGATCTAGAATCAGTCCTATAACCAGATCTAGGATCAGTCCTAACAACACTAACCACAGATCAGAATCAACCCTAAAAACACTAACCACAGATCTAGAATCAGTCCTAACACAACACTAACCACAGATCTAGGATCAGTCCTAACACAACACTAACCACAGATCTAGGATCAGTCCTAACAACACTGACCACAGATCTAGAATCAGTCCTAACACAACACTAACCACAGATCTAGGATCAGTCCTAACACAACACTAACCACAGATCTAGAATCAGTCCTAACACAACACTAACCACAGATCTAGAATCAGTCCTAACACAACACTAACCACAGATCTAGGATCAGTCCTAACAACACTGACCACAGATCTAGGATCAGTCCTAACAACACTAACCACAGATCTAGAATCAACCCTAAAAACACTAACCACAGATCTAGGATCAGTCCTAACACAACACTAACCACAGATCTAGGATCAGTCCTAACACAACACTAACCACAGATCTAGGATCAGTCCTAACAACACTCTAGAATCCACAGATCTAGAATCAACCCTAACAAACACTAACCACAGATCTAGGATCAGTCCTAACACAACACTCCTAACACAACACACTAACCACAGATCTAGAATCAGTCCTAACACAACACTAACCACAGATCTAGGATCAGTCCTAACACAACACTAACCAGATCTAGAATCAATCCTAACACAACACTAACCACAGATCAGTCCTAACACAACACTAACCACAGGATCAGTCCTAACAAACACTAACCACAGATCTAGAATCAACACCACTAACACAGACACTCCTAACTAAGATCTAGGATCAGTCCTAACACAACACTAACCACAGATCTAGGATCAATCCTAACACAACACTAACCACAGATAACAGTCCTAACACAACACTAACCACAGATCTAGATCAGTCCTAACACAACACTAACCACAGATCTAGGATCAGTCCTAACAACACTAACCACAGATCTAGAATCAACCCTAAAAACACTAACCACAGATCTAGGATCAGTCCTAACACAACACTAACCACAGATCTAGGATCAGTCCTAACACAACACTAACCACAGATCTAGGATCCACAGTCCTTAACACACACTAACCACAGATCTAGGATCAGTCCTAACAAACACTAACCACAGATCTAGGATCAGTCCTAACACAACACTAACCACAGATCTAGAATCAGTCCTAACACAACACTAACCACAGATCTAGGATCAGTCCTAACACAACACAGTCCTAACCACACTAACTAGAATCAGTCCTAACACAACACTAACCACAGATCTAGGATCAGTCCTAACACAACACTAACAGATCTAGGATCAGTCCTAACACACTAACCACAGATCTAGGTCCTATCAACACTAACCACAGATCCAGTAACAAACACTAACCACAGATCTAGGATCAGTCCTAACACAACACTAACCACAGATCTAGGATCAGTCCTAACACAACACTAACCACAGATCAGGATCAGTCCTAACAACACTGACCACAGATCTAGGATCAGTCCTAACACAACACTAACCACAGATCTAGAATCAGTCCTAACACAACACTAACCACAGATCTAGGATCAGTCCTAACACAACACTAACCACAGATCTAGAATCAGTCCTAACACAACACTAACCACAGATCTAGGATCAGTCCTAACACAACACTAACCACAGATCTAGAATCAATCCTAACACAACACTAACCACAGATCTAGAATCAGTCCTAACACAACACTAACCACAGATCTAGGATCAGTCCTAACAACACTGACCACAGATCTAGGATCAGTCCTAACAACACTAACCACAGATCTAGAATCAACCCTAAAAACACTAACCACAGATCTAGGATCAGTCCTAACACAACACTAACCACAGATCTAGGATCAGTCCTAACACAACACTAACCACAGATCTAGGATCAGTCCTAACAACACTGACCACAGATCTAGGATCAGTCCTAACAACACTAACCACAGATCTAGAATCAGTCCTAACAACACTAACCACAGATCTAGAATCAACCCTAAAAACACTAACCACAGATCTAGGATCAGTCCTAACACAACACTAACCACAGATCTAGAATCAGTCCTAACACAACACTAACCACAGATCTAGGATCAGTCCTAACACAACACTAACCACAGATCTAGAATCAGTCCTAACACAACACTAACCACAGATCTAGAATCAGTCCTAACACAACACTAACCACAGATCTAGGATCAGTCCTAACACAACACTAACCACAGATCTAGAATCAATCCTAACACAACACTAACCACAGATCTAGAATCAGTCCTAACACAACACTAACCACAGATCTAGGATCAACCCTAACAACACTAACCACAGATCTAGGATCAGTCCTAACACAACACTAACCACAGATCTAGGATCAGTCCTAACAACACTGACCACAGATCTAGGATCAGTCCTAACACTCTAGACACTCTAGACCCTAACAGATCTAGGATCAGTCCTAACAACACTAACCACAGATCTAGAATCAACCCTAAAAACACTAACCACAGATCTAGAATCAGTCCTAACACAACACTAACCACAGATCTAGAATCAGTCCTAACACAACACTAACCACAGATCTAGGATCAGTCCTAACACAACACTAACCACAGATCTAGGATCAATCCTAACACAACACTAACCACAGATCTAGGATCAACCCTAACAACACTAACCACAGATCTAGAATCAGTCCTAACAAACACTAACCACAGATCTAGAATCCCTAGATCTAGGATCAGTCCTAACAACACTGACCACAGATCTAGGATCAGTCCTAACACAACACTAACCACAGATCTAGGATCAGTCCTAACACAACACTAACCACAGATCTAGAATCAATCCTAACACAACACTAACCACAGATCTAGGATCAGTCCTAACACAACACTAACCACAGATCTAGGATCAGTCCTAACACAACACTAACCACAGATCTAGAATCAATCCTAACACAACACTAACCACAGATCTAGAATCAGTCCTAACACAACACTAACCACAGATCTAGGATCAGTCCTAACACAACACTAACCACAGATCTAGGATCAGTCCTAACACAACACTAACCACAGATCTAGGATCAACCTAACACAACACTAACCACAGATCCTAACACAACACTAACCACAGATCTAGGATCAGTCCTAACACAACACTAACCACAGATCTAGGATCAACCCTAACAAACACTAACCACAGATCTAGGATCAGTCCTAACACAACACAGATAACCACAGATCTAGAACACAACACTCAGTCCTAACACAACACTAACCACAGATCTAGGATCAGTCCTAACAACACTGAACCACAGATCTAGGATCAGTCCTAAAAACACTAACCACAGATCTAGAATCAATCCTAACAAACACTAACCACAGATCTAGAATCAGTCACAACACTAACCACAGATCTAGAATCAACACTAACCACAGATCTAGGATCAGTCCTAACACAACACTAACCCTACAGATCTAGGATCAATCCTAACACAAACACTAACCACAGATCTAGGATCAGTCCTAACACAACACTAACCACAGATCTAGAATCAGTCCTAACACAACACTAACCACAGATCTAGGATCAGAATCCTAACACACTAACACTAACCACAGATCTAGGATCAACCTAACACAACACTAACCACAGATCTAGAATCAATCCTAACAAACACTAACCACAGATCTAGGATCAGTCCTAACACAACACTAACCACAGATCCACAGATCTAGGATCAGTCCTAACACACTGACCACAGATCTAGGATCAATCCTAACACAACACTAACCACAGATCTAGAATCAGTCCTAACACAACACTAACCACAGATCTAGAATCTTACCTAACAACACTAACCACAGATCTAGGATCAGTCCTAACAACACTGACCACAGATCTAGGATCAGTCCTAACAACACTGACCACAGATCTAGGATCAATCCTAACACAACACTAACCACAGATCTAGAATCAGTCCTAACACAACACTAACCACAGATCTAGAATCAGTCCTAACACAACACTAACCACAGATCTAGAATCAGTCCTAACACAACACTAACCACAGATCTAGGATCAGTCCTAACACAACACTAACCACAGATCTAGGATCAATCCTAACACAACACTAACCACAGATCTAGGATCAGTCCTAACACAACACTGACCACAGATCTAGAATCCATCCTAACACAACACTAACCACAGATCTAGGATCAGTCCTAACACAACACTAACCACAGATCTAGAATCTTACCTAACAACACTAACCACAGATCTAGAATCAGTCCTAACACAACACTAACCACAGATCTAGGATCAGTCCTAACACAACACTAACCACAGATCTAGGATCAACCCTAACAACACTAACCACAGATCTCAGAATAACTAACAACACAACCACAGATCTAGGATCAGTCCTAACAACACTGACCACAGATCTAGGATCAGTCCTAACAACACTGACCACAGATCTAGGATCAATCCTAACACAACACTAACCACAGATCTAGAATCAGTCCTAACACAACACTAACCACAGATCTAGAATCTTACCTAACAACACTAACCACAGATCTAGGATCAGTCCTAACAACACTGACCACAGATCTAGGATCAGTCCTAACAACACTGACCACAGATCTAGGATCAATCCTAACACAACACTAACCACAGATCTAGAATCAGTCCTAACACAACACTAACCACAGATCTAGAATCAGTCCTAACACAACACTAACCACAGATCTAGAATCAGTCCTAACACAACACTAACCACAGATCTAGGATCAGTCCTAACACAACACTAACCACAGATCTAGGATCAATCCTAACACAACACTAACCACAGATCTAGGATCAGTCCTAACACAACACTGACCACAGATCTAGAATCCATCCTAACACAACACTAACCACAGATCTAGGATCAGTCCTAACACAACACTAACCACAGATCTAGAATCTTACCTAACAACACTAACCACAGATCTAGGATCAGTCCTAACAACACTGACCACAGATCTAGGATCAATCCTAACACAACACTAACCACAGATCTAGAATCAGTCCTAACACAACACTAACCACAGATCTAGGATCAGTCCTAACACAACACTAACCACAGATCTAGGATCAGTCCTAACAACACTGACCACAGATCTAGGATCAGTCCTAACAACACTGACCACAGATCTAGGATCAGTCCTAACAACACTAACCACAGATCTAGAATCAACCCTAAAAACACTAACCACAGATCTAGAATCAGTCCTAACACAACACTAACCACAGATCTAGGATCAGTCCTAACAACACTGACCACAGATCTAGGATCAGTCCTAACAACACTAACCACAGATCTAGAATCAACCCTAAAAACACTAACCACAGATCTAGGATCAGTCCTAACAACACTGACCACAGATCTAGAATCAGTCCTAACACAACACTAACCACAGATCTAGGATCAGTCCTAACACAACACTAACCACAGATCTAGAATCAGTCCTAACACAACACTAACCACAGATCTAGGATCAGTCCTAACACAACACTAACCACAGATCTAGAATCAATCCTAACAACACTAACCACAGATCTAGGATCAGTCCTAACACAACACTAACCACAGATCTAGAATCAATCCTAACAACACTAACCACAGATCTAGGATCAGTCCTAACACAACACTAACCACAGATCTAGGATCAGTCCTAACGTTCACAGTAAACGCTGCAGATGCCCCACTCAATCAGAAATCCCCTTTAAATGGGATCAGATTAAATACGGATTGAATCCCAGGCCTGGGATCAGATTACACTGTTATTTAAATACGGATTGAATCCCAGGCCTGGGATCAGATTACACTGTTATTTAAATACGGATTGAATCACAGGCCTGGGATCAGGTTACACTGTTATTTAAATACGGATTGAATCACAGGCCTGGGATCAGATTACACTGTTACTTAAATACGGATTGAATCCCAGGCCTGGGATCAATGGACAATGCACAATGGAGAGCATCCTGTATCACCGCCTGGTACGGCAACTGCACCACCCACAACCGCAGGGCTCTCCAGAGGGTGGTGCGGTCTGCCCAACGCATCACCGGGGGCGAACTACCTGCCCTACCTCAGCCACCCGAGACCTGGCCTGTTCAACCCAATACCACTGTCACTAACCGACTACCACCCGGTACCCTACCCTGCACCTTAGAGACTGCTGCCCTATGTACATAGAGTCATTGAACACTGGTATATACTGGATTCTAGTCATGATTCATCCTATATAACTACTGCTGTCCACTTCATATGTATATACTGTATTCTAGTCATGGTTCATCCTATATAACTACTGTCTATACACACCATCCTATATAACTACTGCTGTCCACTTCATATGTATATACTGTATTCTAGTCATGGTTCATCCTATATAACTACTGTCTATACACACCATCCTATATAACTACTACTGTCCACTTCATATGTATATACTGTATTCTAGTCATGGTTCATCCTATATAACTACTGTCTATACACACCATCCTGTATAACTACTGTCTGTACACACCATCCTATATACCTACTGCTGTACACACCATCCTATATACCTACTGCTGTACACACCATCCTATATACCTACTGCTGTACACACCATCCTACATAATTACTGTCTATACACACCATCCTATACACACCATCTATATACACACCATCTATTCACACCATCCATACACACCATCTATACACACACCAACTGTTTACACACCAACTATACACACCATCCATACACACCATCTATACACACCATCTATACACACCATCTATACACACCATCCATACACACACCATCCATACACACCATCCATACACACATCATCTATACACACACCATCTATTCACACCATCCATACACACCATCCATACACACCATATATACACACACCATCTATACACACACCATCCATACACACCATCTATACACACACCATCCATACACACCATCCATACACACCATCTATACACACCATCCATACACACCATCCATACACACCATCTATACACACACCATCCATACACACACCATCTATACACACACCATCCATACACACCATCCATACACACCATCCATACACACGACCCACACACCATCGAGACACACCATCCATACACACCATCTATACACACCATCTATACAACCATCCATACACACCATCTATACACATCATCCTATATAAATACTGTCTATACACACCATCCTGTATAACTACTGTCTGTACACACCATCCTGTATAACTACTGTCTGTACACACCATCCTATATACCTACTGCTGTACACACCATCCTATATACCTACTGCTGTACACACCATCCTATATACCTACTGCTGTACACACCATCCTATATACCTACTGCTGTACACACCATCCTACATAATTACTGTCTATACACACCATCCTATACACACCATCTATAGACACACCATCTATTCACACCATCCATACACACCATCTATACACACACCAACTATACAGACCATCTATACACACCATCCATACACACACCATCTATACACACCATCCATACACACACCATCTATACACACCATCCATACACACCATCCATACACACACCATCTATACACACACCATCTATACACACACCATCTATACACACCATCATTACACACCATCCATACACACACCATCCATACACACCATCCACACACCATCCATACACACCATCCATACACACTATCTATACACACCATCCATACACGCCATCTATACACACCAGCCATCCATCTACACACACCATCCATACACACCATCTATACACACCATCCATACACACCATCCATACACACACCATCCATACACACCATCCATACACACCATCCATACACACCATCCATACACACACCATCTATACACACACCATCTATACACACCAACTATACACACCATCTATACACACCATCCATACACACCATCTATACACACCCATCCAAACACACCATCTATACACACCATCCATACACACCATCCACACACCATCCATACACACCATCCATACACACTCCATCTATACACACACCATCCATCCATCACACACCATCTATACACACCATCTATACACACCATCCACACACCATCCACACACACCATCTATAACACACCATCTATACTCCATCTATACACACTCCATCACCATCCACACACCATCTATACACACCATCTATACACACCATCCATACACACCATCTATACACACCATCTATACACACCATCCACACACCATCCACACACTCCATCTATACACACTCCATCTATACACACTCCATCTATACACACTCCATCCATACACACCATCTATACACACCATCCACACAATATCTATACACACTCCATCTATACACACCATCTATACACACCATCTATACACACCATCCACACACTCCATCTATACACACTCCATCTATACACACTCCATCCATACACACCATCTATACACACCATCTATACACACCATCTATACACACCATCTATACACACCATCTATACACACCATCTATACACACCATCTATACACACCATCCATACACACCATCCACACACCATCTATACACACCATCTCCACACACCCATCTATACACACCATCCATCCACACACCATCTATACACACCATCCACACACTCCATCTATACACACCCATCCACACACCATCTATACACACCATCCACACACTCCATCTATACACACCATCCATACCACCATCCACACATCTATACACACCATCCACACACCCATCTATACACACCATCCATACACACCATCCACACACCATCTATACACACCATCCATACACACCATCCATACACACCATCCATACACACCATCCATACACACCATCCATACACACCATCTATACACACCATCCATACACACCATCTATACACACCATCTACACACACCATCCACTCACACCATCCATACACACCATCCATTCACACCATCTATTCACACCATCCATACACACCATATATACACACCATCTACACACACCATCTACTCACACCATCCATACACACCATCCATTCACACCATCTATTCACACCATCCATACACACCATATATACACACCATCTACACACACCATCTACTCACACCATCCATTCACACCATCCACCACTAGATGGTGTGTATGGATGGTGTGTATAGATGGTGTGAATGGATGGTGTGTATGGATGGTGTGAGTAGATGGTGTGTGTAGATGCACACACCATCTACTCACACCATCCATACACACCATCCATTCACACCATCTATTCACACCATCCATACACACCATCTACACACACCATCTACTCACACCATCCATACACACCATCCATTCACACCATCTATTCACACCATCTATACACACCATCTATACACACCATCCATACACTCCATCTATACACACCATCTATACACACACCATCTATACACACCATCCATACACACCATCCATACACACCATCCATACACACCATCTATACACACCATCCATACACACCATCTATACACACCATCTACACACACCATCTACACACACCATCTACTCACACCATCCATACACACCATCCATTCACACCATCTATTCACACCATCCATACACACCATCTATACACACCATCTACTCACACCATCCATACACACCATCCATTCACACCATCTATTCACACCATCTATACACACCATCTATACACACCATCCATACACACCATCTATACACTCCATCTATACACACCATCCATACACACCATCCATACACTCCATCTATACATACACCATCTATACACACCATCTATACACACCATCTATACACACCATCTATACACATCATCCATACACACCATCTATACACATCATCCATACACACCATCTATACACACCATCCATACACACCATCTATACACACCATCCATACACACCATCCATACACACACCATCTATACACACCATCCATACACACCATCTATACACACACCATCCATACACACCATCCATACACACCATCCATATACACCATCTATACACACCATCCATACACACCATCTATACACACACCATCCATACACACCATCTATACACACCATCTATACACACACCATCTATACACATCCTCTACACACACCATCTATACACACCATCCATACACACATCTATACACACCATCTATACACACACCATCCATACACACCAACTGTTCACACACCAACTATACACACCATCTATACACACCATCTATACACACCATCCATACACACCATCTATACACACCATCTATACACACCATCCATACACACCATCTATACACACCATCCATACACACACCATCCATACACACCATCCATACACACCATCTATACACACCATCTATACACACCATCCACACACCATCCACACACTCCATCTATACACACTCCATCCATACACACCATCTATACACCCCATCCACACAATATCTATACACACCATCCACACACTCCATCTATACACACCATCCACACACTCCATCTATACACACTCCATCCACACACCATCTATACACACCATCCACACACCATCTATACACACCATCTATACACACCATCCATACACACCATCCATACACACCATCTATACACACCATCTATACACACCATCCATACACACCATCCACACACACCATCTATACACACCATCCTATATAACTACTGTCTATACTGTCTATACACACCATCTATACACACCATATATACACTGAGTGTACAAACATGAGCAAGAACTAATATTGAGTTGCCTTCAGAACTGCCTCCCTGCATTCCACAGGGATCCTGGCCTATGTTGACTCCGGTGGTTCCCACAGTGGAGTCCAGTTGTCTGGATGTCCTTTCGGGTGTTTTATTATTCTTGATAAACACAGGAAACTGTTGTGCGTGGGAAAACCCAGCAGAGTTTCAGTTCTTGACACAAACTGGTGCACTTGGCACCTACTTATACAATACCCCGTTCAAAGGCACAAATATTTTCACCCTCTGAATGGCAACACACACACAATCCATGTCTCAATTGTCTCAAGGTTTTAAAATCCTTCTTTAACCTGGTCTCCTCCCCTTCATCTTTAACCAGGTCTCCTCCCCTTCATCTTTAACCAGGTCTCCTCCCCTTCATCTTTAACCTGGTCTCCTCCCCTTCATCTTTAACCTGGTCTCCTCCCCTTCATCTTTAACCTGGTCTCCTCCCCTTCATCTTTAACCTGGTCTCCTCCCCTTCATCTTTAACCTGGTCTCCTCCCCTTCATCTTTAACCTGGTCTCCTCCCCTTCATCTTTAACCTGGTCTCCTCCCCTTCATCTTTAACCTGGTCTCCTCCCCTTCATCTTTAACCTGGTCTCCTCCCCTTTATCTTTAACCTGGTCTCCTCCCCTTCATCTTTAACCTGGTCTCCTCCCCTTCATCTTTAACCTGGTCTCCTCCCCTTCATCTTTAACCAGGTCTCCTCCCCTTCATCTTTAACCTGGTCTCCTCCTCTTCATCTTTAACCTGGTCTCCTCCTCTTCATCTTTAACCTGGTCTCCTCCCCTTCATCTTTAACCTGTCTCCTCCCCTTCATCTTTAACCAGGTCTCCTCCCCTTCATCTACACTGATTGAAGTGGATTTAACAAGTGACATCAATAAGGGATCATATCTTTCACCTGTATTCACCTGGTCAGTCTGTCATGGAACGAGCAGGAGTCCTGATGTTTTGCACAATAAATGTATATTTAAGCAACATAGGCCAGAGGAGGTGTGGTATATGTCTGTTCTCAGACACAACGCATCAGAGAGGCTACAGCCTGGATACCAGCCAATCAGTATCCAGGACCAAAAACGACCCGGATTATAAATATATTTATATATTATTATTTTTTTGATACTGACGTTTCTCATTCTGATATTTCTCATTCTGATTATTTCTGTTTGTAAGCTAGATATTACTACACTGTTGAGCTTATTACTACACTGTTGTAGATATTACTACACTGTTTTAGCCAGATATTACTACACTGTTGGAGCTAGATATTACTACACTGTTAGCTTATTACTACACTGTTGAGCTAGATATTACTACACTGTTGTAGCTACACTGTTGTATAGCTTATTACTACACTGTTGTTAGCTAGATATTACTGTTGGAGCTAGATATTACTACACTGTTGGAGCTAGATATTACTACACTGTTGTATAGCTAGATATTACTACACTGTTGGATAGCTAGATATTACTACACTGTTGTATAGCTAGATATTACTACACTGTTGGAGCTAGATATTACTACACTGTTGGAGCTAGATATTACTACACTGTTGTATAGCTAGATATTACTACACTGTTGTATAGCTAGATATTACTACACTGTTGGAGCTAGATATTACTACACTGTTGGAGCTAGATATTACTACACTGTTGGAGCTAGATATTACTACACTGTTGTAGCTAGATATTACTACACTGTTGGAGCTAGATATTACTACACTGTTGGAGCTAGATATTACTACACTGTTGTATAGCTAGATATTACTACACTGTTGTATATTACTACACTGTTGTATAGCTAGATATTACTACACTGTTGGAGCTAGATATTACTACACTGTTGTATAGCTAGATATTACTACACTGTTGGAGCTAGATATTACTACACTGTTGTATAGCTAGATATTACTACACTGTTGTACAGATATTACTGTTGGAGCTAGATATTACTACACTGTTGGAGCTAGATATTACTACACTGTTGTATAGCTAGATATTACTACACTGTTGTAGCCAGAGCTAGATATTACTACACTGTTGTAGCTAGATATTACTACACTGTTGTATAGCTAGATATTACTAGAGCTATTACTACACTGTTGTATATTACTACTAGATATTACTACACTGTTGTATAGCTAGATATTACTACACTGTTGGAGCTAGATATTACTACACTGTTGGAGCTAGATATTACTACACTGTTGTATAGCTAGATATTACTACACTGTTGTATAGCTAGATATTACTACACTGTTGGAGCTAGATATTACTACACTGTTGTAGCTAGATATTACTACACTGTTGTATAGCTAGATATTACTACACTGTTGGAGCTAGATATTACTACACTGTTGTATAGCTAGATATTACTACACTGTTGTATAGCTAGATATTACTACACTGTTGGAGCTAGATATTACTACACTGTTGGAGCTAGATATTACTACACTGTTGGAGCTAGATATTACTACACTGTTGTAGCTAGATATTACTACACTGTTGTATAGCTAGATATTACTACACTGTTGTATAGCTAGATATTACTACACTGTTGTATAGCTAGATATTACTACACTGTTGGAGCTAGATATTACTACACTGTTGTAGATATTACTACACTGTTGGAGCTAGATATTACTACACTGTTGGAGCTAGATATTACTACACTGTTGGAGCTAGATATTACTACACTGTTGTACAGCTAGATATTACTACACTGTTGGAGCTAGATATTACTACACTGTTGGAGCTAGATATTACTACACTGTTGTACAGCTAGATATTACTACACTGTTGGAGCTAGCTAACGCAAGCATTTCGCTGAACCTGCGATAACATCTGCAGATCTGTGTGTACACAAACAATAAAACATTGATTTGGGTAGAGGTTTCCTCTAGCAAGCACAGATCTGGAATCAGTTTATCCTCACCAGAATCTTTGATTTGGGTAGAGGTTTCCTCTAGCAGGCACAGATCTAGGATCAGTTTATCCTCACCAGAATCATTGATTTGGGTAGAGGTTTCCTCTAGCAGGCACAGATCTAGGATCAGTTTATCCTCACCAGAATCTATGTTCAGTTTTCCTGAGAAAGAAGGCAGATTTTTTTATTTTTTTATGTCCTGTTGCTAGGATACCAATGTCCACCCAGTGAGTAATGGGATGTCTACGTAATACACCGAGTCATGTAGGAGATGCATCTCTATAATGTTTATATAGATAACTGGGATTAATGATGTGGTTTACTGCCAAACAGTACTGATGGTCAGATAAACTGGGTTAAGGAGGGGCTGGGGTTAGTCGGATAGGGGTTAATAAACTGGGTTAAGGAGGGGCTGGTCGGATAGGGGTTAATAAACTGGGTTAAGGAGGGGCTGGGGCTAGTCGGATAGGGGTTAATAAACTGGGTTAATGAGACTCAAGGGGCTGGTCGGATAGGAGTTAATAAACTGGGTTAAGGAGGGGCTGGGGCTGGTCGGATAGGGGTTAATAAACTGGGTTAATGAGACTCAAGGGGCTGGTCGGATAGGGGGCTGTTCGGATGGGGGTTAATAAACTGGGTTAATGAGACTCAAGGGGCTGGTCGGATAGGGGGCTGTTCGGATGGGGGTTAATAAACTGGGTTAATGAGACTCAAGGGGCTGGTCGGATAGAGTTAATAAACTGGGTTAATGAGACTCAAGGGGCTGGTCGGATAGGAGTTAATAAACTGGGTTAATGAGACTCAAGGGGCTGGTCGGATAGGAGTTAATAAACTGGGTTAATGAGACTCAAGGGGCTGGTCGGATAGGAGTTAATAAACTGGGTTAAGGAGGGGCTGGGGCTGGTCGGATAGGGGTTAATAAACTGGTTTAATGAGTCTCAGGGGCTGGTATAGAGGGGTGGTATAGAGGGGTAGTATAGAGGGGTGGTATAGAGGGGTAGTATAGAGGGGTAGTATAGAGGGGTGGTATAGAGGGGAGGGGTGGTATAGAGGGGTGGTATAGAGGGGTGGTATAGAGGGGTGGTATAGAGGGGTGGTATAGAGGGGTGGTATAGAGGGATGGTATAGAGGGATGTTTGTAGGCCTGTTTGTAGGCATGTTTGTAGGCCTGTATGTAGGTCTGTTTGTAGGCCTGTATGTAGGTCTGTTTGTAGGCCTGTTTGTAGGTCTGTTTGTAGGCCTGTTTGTAGGCCTGTATGTATGTAGGTCTGTTTGTAGGCCTGTATGTAGGTCTGTTTGTAGGCCTGTTTGTAGGTCTGTTTGTAGGCCTGTTTGTAGGCCTGTATGTATGTAGGTCTGTTTGTAGGCCTGTATGTAGGTATGTTTGTAGGCCTGTTTGTAGGTCTGTATGTATGTAGGTCTGTTTGTAGGCCTGTTTGTAGGCCTGTTTGTAGGCCTGTATTTAGGTCTGTTTGTAGGCATGTTTGTAGGTCTGTTTGTAGGCCTGTTTGTAGGTCTGTATGTAGGTCTGTTTGTAGGCCTGTATGTAGGTCTGTTTGTAGGCCTGTTTGTAGGTCTGTATGTAGGTCTGTTTGTAGGCCTGTATGTAGGTCTGTTTGTAGGCCTGTTTGTAGTGTAGGTCTGTTTGTA
The DNA here is from genome assembly GCF_034236695.1 of Oncorhynchus nerka. Lineage (NCBI taxonomy): Eukaryota > Metazoa > Chordata > Actinopteri > Salmoniformes > Salmonidae > Oncorhynchus > Oncorhynchus nerka. The sequence goes on from NW_027037484.1 coordinate 17,287, forward strand.
GGCCTGTATGTAGGCCTGTTTGTAGGCCTGTTTGTAGGTCTGTTTGTAGGCCTGTTTGTAGGTCTGTTTGTAGGCCTGTTTGTAGGTCTGTTTGTAGGCCTGTCTGTAGGCCTGTTTGTAGTGTAGGTCTGTTTGTAGGCCTGTTTGTAGGTCTGTTTGTAGGCCTGTATGTAGGTCTGTTTGTAGGCCTGTTTGTAGGTCTGTTTGTAGGTCTGTTTGTAGGCCTGTATGTAGGTCTGTTTGTAGGCCTGTATGTAGGTCTGTTTGTAGGCCTGTTTGTAGGCCTGTTTGTAGGCCTGTTTATAGGTCTGTTTATAGGCCTGTTTATAGGTCTGTTTATAGGCCTGTTCAGTGAGGAGAGAGTGAGAAGCTGGTCTGACTGGTTCTTCTGTTAGCTCCAGTTCAGGAGGAAATGAAGATGCCAAAAACGATTTTCAGAGGAGAGGAAGACACACACAAACACACAGATTCAAAACACACACACACACACACATAGATTCAAACACACACACACACGCGCGCAAAACACACACACAAGCAGGCAAACACACACACACGCACGCAGGCACACACACACACGCAGGCACCAAACACACTCACTCACACACACACATGCTGACTCAAAAGAGGAAGACAGACCAACATTTCTCAACAGTGGGTTGATCAACAATATTAACTTGTAGTTTCATACCAACTGCCAACAGAAAAGACTAATGCATCATTACTGGTTGTAATAACTGGGTTATTATATATACTTATCACAGTAAGATATACTACTGTCCCTTATAATCATTTATCAACTACTCTAGGATCAGCTGAACTACAGATCTAGGATCAGCTCCCCCCAATACTAACCTGAACTACAGATCTAGGATCAGCTCCCCCCAATACTAACCTGAACTACAGATCTAGGATCAGCTCCCCCCAATACTAACCTGAACTACAGATCTAGGATCAGCATCCCCTCCCCCCAATACTAACCTGAACTACAGATCTAGGATCAGCTTCCCCCAACACTAACCTGAACTACAGATCTAGGATCAGCATCCCCTCCCCCCAATACTAACCTGAACTACAGATCTAGGATCAGCATCCACTCCCCCCAATACTAACCTGAACTACAGATCTAGGGATGAGCATCCCCCAATACTAACCTGAACCCCCCCCCCAATACTAACCTGAACTACAGATCTAGGAACCAGATCCAGCATCCCTCCCCCAATACTAACCTGAACTACAGATCTAGGATCAGCTCCCCCAATACTAACCTGAACTACAGATCTAGGATCAGCATCCCCCCCAATACTAACCTGAACTACAGATCTAGGATCAGGAACTCAGATCTCCCTCCTCCCAATACTAACCTGAACTACAGATCTAGGATCAGCATCCACTCCCCCCCCAACTAACTAGATCTAGATCAGCATCCCCCAATACTAACCTGAACTACAGATCTAGGATCAGCATCCCCTCCCCCAATACTAACCTGAACTACAGATCTAGGATCAGCTCCCCCAATACTAACCTGAACTACAGATCTAGGATCAGCATCCCCTCCCCAATACTAACCTGAACTACAGATCTAGGATCAGCATCCCCTCCCCCAATACTAACCTGAACTACAGATCTAGGATCAGCTTCCAATACTAACCTGAACTCAGATCTAGGATCAGCTCCTCCCCCAATACTTCCAGCGATCTAGAGCTCCCCTCCCAAAACCTGAACCATTAGAGGACAGAACATAAAACTGACCTTAGATCAGTGCATCTAGGAGTGACTTCCTAGCGATGAGCTGCGTCCCAAAATGGCACCTCAGCATCTCCTCTATATAGTGAACTACTTTACTTCAGAACCAGGTTAAACGAATTTGATAGTGCACTATATATAGGAATAGGGTGCCAAAGTAGGGCACTATAGGGAATAGGGTGCCAAAGTAGGGCACTATATAGGGAATAGGGTGCCAAAGTAGTGCACCATATAGGGAATAGGGTGCCAAAGTAAAATTATATAGGGAATAAGCGTACAAAGTAGTGCACTATAGGAATAGGGTGCCAAAGTAGTGCACTATAAATAGGGAATAGGTGCCATTTGGAGTGCAGATCTCTCCAACCCTTCTACCCTGGACCCGGGATATTTCTGACCAGCGTTCAACATCAATAATGTAAGATGATTCAGATGAATAATAAACAGTCCCTATGAATCAATATTTAATGATGGTGAATCTGCTCTATAAAGTCAATCTGTTTAAATCTATCTGTGTGTACACTCAGGCGTGTGGTCAGAGGCCTGTATAGTGTTCCCTACTTTGGCACCATATTCCCTATATAGTGCCCTACTTTGGCACCCTATTCCCTATATAGTGCCCTACTTGGGCACCCTATTCCCTATAAAGTGCCCTACTTTGGCACCCTATTCCCTTTATAGTGCCCTACTTTGGCACCCTATTCTCTATAGTGACTACTTTGGCACCTATTTCCTTTAGGATGCAGGCAGAGTGCTGAGTGTCAGTGAGGCTAAGCACATGTAATGCCCTCAGGCCTACTAGGTGCTGGTTAAACAACT
>NW_027037485.1:0-19848 GCF_034236695.1 Oncorhynchus nerka
CCTGATCTTTCTGTTCCACCAACACCTTATATAATTATAAAGGTCTTTCACACCAACGTCTCCATATTCTGCTGTCCTGTTGCCATATTGACCGTAATGAGGTGTGTTATTACCTGAGTCCTGTATAGATAGTAACAGTGTGTTATTACCTGAGTCCTGTATAGATAGTAACAGTGTGTTATTACCTGAGTCCTGTATAGATAGTAACAGTGTGTTATTACCTGAGTCCTGTATCTAATAGATAGTAACAGTGTGTTATTACCTGAGTCCTGTATAGATAGTAACAGTGTGTTATTACCTGAGTCCTGTATCTATTAGATAGTAACAGTGTGTTATTACCTGAGTCCTGTATAGATAGTAACAGTGTGTTATTACCTGAGTCATGTATAGATAGTAACAGTGTGTTATTACCTGAGTCCTGTATAGATAGTAACAGTGTGTTATTACCTGAGTCCTGTATAGATAGTAACAGTGTGTTATTACCTGAGTCATGTATAGATAGTAACAGTGTGTTATTACCTGAGTCCTGTATCTATTAGATAGTAACAGTGTGTTATTACCTGAATCCTGTATAGATAGTAACAGTGTGTTATTACCTGAGTCCTGTATCTATTAGATAGTAACAGTGTGTTATTACCTGAGTCCTGTATCTAATAGATAGTAACAGTGTGTTATTACCTGAGTCCTGTATCTAATAGATAGTAACAGTGTGTTATTACCTGAGTCCTGTATCTAATAGATAGTAACAGTGTGTTATTACCTGAGTCCTGTATCTATTAGATAGTAACAGTGTGTTATTACCTGAGTCCTGTATCTATTAGATAGTAACAGTGTGTTATTACCTGAGTCCTGTATCTATTAGATAGTAACAGTATGTTATTACCTGAGTCCTGTATAGATAGTAACAGTGTGTTATTACCTGAGTCCTGTATCTAATAGATAGTAACAGTGTGTTATTACCTGAGTCCTGTATCTAATAGATAGTAACAGTGTGTTATTACCTGAGTCCTGTATAGATAGTAACAGTGTGTTATTACCTGAGTCCTGTATCTATTAGATAGTAACAGTGTGTTATTACCTGAGTCCTGTATAGATAGTAACAGTGTGTTATTACCTGAGTCCTGTATCTATTAGATAGTAACAGTGTGTTATTACCTGAGTCCTGTATCTAATAGATAGTAACAGTGTGTTATTACCTGAGTCCTGTATCTAATAGATAGTAACAGTGTGTTATTACCTGAGTCCTGTACCTATTAGATAGTAACAGTGTGTTATTACCTGAGTCCTGTATCTATTAGATAGTAACAGTGTGTTATTACCTGAGTCCTGTATCTAATAGATAGTAACAGTGTGTTATTACCTGAGTCCTGTATAGATAGTAACAGTGTGTTATTACCTGAGTCCTGTATCTAATAGATAGTAACAGTGTGTTATTACCTGAGTCCTGTATCTAATAGATAGTAACAGTGTGTTATTACCTGAGTCCTGTATCTATTAGATAGTAACAGTGTGTTATTACCTGAGTCCTGTATCTATTAGATAGTAACAGTGTGTTATTACCTGAGTCCTGTATCTAATAGATAGTAACAGTGTGTTATTACCTGAGTCCTGTATCTATTAGATAGTAACAGTGTGTTATTACCTGAGTCCTGTATCTATTAGATAGTAAAAGTGTGTTATTACCTGAGTCCTGTAATAGATAGTAACAGTGTGTTATTACCTGAGTCCTGACTATTAGATAGTAACAGTGTGTTATTACCTGAGTCATGTACTATAGATAGTAACAGTGTGTTATTACCTGAGTCCTGTATCTATTAGATAGTAACAGTGTGTTATTACCTGAGTCCTGTACCTATTAGATAGTAACAGTGTGTTATTACCTGAGTCCTGTATCTAATAGATAGTAACAGTGTGTTATTACCTGAGTCCTGTATCTATTAGATAGTAACAGTGTGTTATTACCTGAGTCCTGTATCTAATAGATAGTAACAGTGTGTTATTACCTGAGTCCTGTATCTAATAGATATAACAGTGTGTTATTACCTGAGTCCTGTATCTAATAGATAGTAACAGTGTGTTATTACCTGAGTCCTGTATCTATTAGATAGTAACAGTGTGTTATTACTCTGAGTCCTGTATCTATTAGATAGTAACAGTGTGTTATTACCTGAGTCCTGTATCTAATAGATAGTAACAGTGTGTTATTACCTGTATCTAATAGATAGTAACAGTGTGTTATTACCTGAGTCCTGTATCTAATAGATAGTAACAGTGTGTTATTACCTGAGTCCTGTATCTATTAGATAGTAACAGTGTGTTATTACCTGAGTCCTGTATCTATTAGATAGTAACAGTGTGTTATTACCTGAGTCATGTATCTATTAGATAGTAACAGTGTGTTATTACCTGAGTCATGTATAGATAGTAACAGTGTGTTATTACCTGAGTCCTGTATCTATTAGATAGTAACAGTGTGTTATTACCTGAGTCCTGTATTATTAGATAGTAACAGTGTGTTATTACCTGAGTCCTGTATCTATTAGATAGTAACAGTGTGTTATTACCTGTAGTCCTGTATCTATTAGATAGTAACAGTGTTATTACCTGAGTCCTGTATCTAATAGATAGTAACAGTGTGTTATTACCTGAGTCCTGTATCTAATAGATAGTAGACCTGAGTCCTGTATCTAATAGATAGTAACAGTGTGTTATTACCTGAGTCCTGTATAGATAGTAACAGTGTGTTATTACCTGAGTCCTGTATCTATAGATAGTAACAGTGTGTTATTACCTGAGTCCTGTATCTAATAGATAGTAACAGTGTGTTATTACCTGAGTCCTGTATCTATAGGTAGTAACAGTGTGTTATTACCTGAGTCCTGTATCTAGATAGTAACAGTGTGTTATTACCTGAGTCCTGTATAGATAGTAACAGTGTGTTATTACCTGAGTCCTGTATCTATTAGATAGTAACAGTGTGTTATTACCTGAGTCCTGTATAGATAGTAACAGTGTGTTATTACCTGAGTCCTGTATCAATAGATAGTAACAGTGTGTTATTACCTGAGTCCATGTAATAGATAGTAACAGTGTGTTATTACCTGAGTCCTGTATAGATAGTAACAGTGTGTTATTACCTGAGTCCTGTACCTATAGATAACAGTATTACCTGAGTCCTGTATCTAATAGATAGTAACAGTGTGTTATTACCTGAGTCCTGTATGTATAGATAGTAACAGTGTGTTATTACCTGAGTCCTGTATAGATAGTAACAGTGTGTTATTACCTGAGTCCTGTATAGATAGTAACAGTGTGTTATTACCTGAGTCCTGTATAGATAGTAACAGTGTGTTATTACCTGAGTCCTGTATCTAATAGATAGTAACAGTGTGTTATTACCTGAGTCCTGTATCTATTAGATAGTAACAGTGTGTTATTACCTGAGTCCTGTATAGATAGTAACAGTGTGTTATTACCTGAGTCCTGTATCTAATAGATAGTAACAGTGTGTTATTACCTGAGTCCTGTATCTAATAGATAGTAACAGTGTGTTATTACCTGAGTCCTGTATCTATTAGATAGTAACAGTGTGTTATTACCTGAGTCCTGTATAGATAGTAACAGTGTGTTATTACCTGAGTCCTGTATAGATAGTAACAGTGTGTTATTACCTGAGTCCTGTATAGATAGTAACAGTGTGTTATTACCTGAGTCCTGTATCTAATAGATAGTAACAGTGTGTTATTACCTGAGTCCTGTATAGATAGTAACAGTGTGTTATTACCTGAGTCCTGTATCTATTAGATAGTAACAGTGTGTTATTACCTGAGTCATGTATCTAATAGATAGTAACAGTGTGTTATTACCTGTATCTAATAGATAGTAACAGTGTGTTATTACCTGAGTCCTGTATCTATTAGATAGTAACAGTGTGTTATTACCTGAGTCCTGTATCTATTAGATAGTAACAGTATGTTATTACCTGAGTCCTGTATAGATAGTAACAGTGTGTTATTACCTGAGTCCTGTATCTAATAGATAGTAACAGTGTGTTATTACCTGAGTCCTGTATCTATTAGATAGTAACAGTGTGTTATTACCTGAGTCCTGTATCTAATAGATAGTAACAGTGTGTTATTACCTGAGTCCTGTATCTAATAGATAGTAACAGTGTGTTATTACCTGAGTCCTGTATCTATTAGATATTAACAGTGTGTTATTACCTGAGTCCTGTATCTATTAGATAGTAACAGTGTGTTATTACCTGAGTCCTGTATCTAATAGATAGTAACAGTGTGTTATTACCTGAGGTCCTGTATCTAATAGATAGTAACAGTGTGTTATTACCTGAGTCCTGTATCTATTAGATAGTAACAGTGTGTTATTACCTGAGTCCTGTATCTATTAGATAGTAACAGTGTGTTATTACCTGAGTCCTGTATCTAATAGATAGTAACAGTGTGTTATTACCTGAGTCCTGTATCTATTAGATAGTAACAGTGTGTTATTACCTGAGTCCTGTATCTATTAGATAGTAAAAGTGTGTTATTACCTGAGTCCTGTATAGATAGTAACAGTGTGTTATTACCTGAGTCCTGTATAGATAGTAACAGTGTGTTATTACCTGAGTCATGTATAGATAGTAACAGTGTGTTATTACCTGAGTCCTGTATCTATTAGATAGTAACAGTGTGTTATTACCTGAGTCCTGTACCTATTAGATAGTAACAGTGTGTTATTACCTGAGTCCTGTATCTAATAGATAGTAACAGTGTGTTATTACCTGAGTCCTGTATCTATTAGATAGTAACAGTGTGTTATTACCTGAGTCCTGTATCTAATAGATAGTAACAGTGTGTTATTACCTGAGTCCTGTATCTAATAGATAGTAACAGTGTGTTATTACCTGAGTCCTGTATCTAATAGATAGTAACAGTGTGTTATTACCTGAGTCCTGTATAGATAGTAACAGTGTGTTATTACCTGAGTCCTGTATCTATTAGATAGTAACAGTGTGTTATTACCTGAGTCCTGTATCTAATAGATAGTAACAGTGTGTTATTACCTGAGTCCTGTATCTAATAGATAGTAACAGTGTGTTATTACCTGAGTCCTGTATCTAATAGATAGTAACAGTGTGTTATTACCTGAGTCCTGTATCTATTAGATAGTAACAGTGTGTTATTACCTGAGTCCTGTATCTATTAGATAGTAACAGTGTGTTATTACCTGAGTCCTGTATCTAATAGATAGTAACAGTGTGTTATTACCTGTATCTAATAGCTAGTAACAGTGTGTTATTACCTGAGTCCTGTATCTAATAGATAGTAACAGTGTGTTATTACCTGAGTCCTGTATCTATTAGATAGTAACAGTGTGTTATTACCTGAGTCCTGTATCTATTAGATAGTAACAGTGTGTTATTACCTGAGTCCTGTATAGATAGTAACAGTGTGTTATTACCTGAGTCATGTATAGATAGTAACAGTGTGTTATTACCTGAGTCCTGTATCTATTAGATAGTAACAGTGTGTTATTACCTGAGTCCTGTACCTATTAGATAGTAACAGTGTGTTATTACCTGAGTCCTGTATCTAATAGATAGTAACAGTGTGTTATTACCTGAGTCCTGTATCTATTAGATAGTAACAGTGTGCTATTACCTGAGTCCTGTATCTAATAGATAGTAACAGTGTGTTATTACCTGAGTCCTGTATCTAATAGATAGTAACAGTGTGTTATTACCTGAGTCCTGTATCTAATAGATAGTAACAGTGTGTTATTACCTGAGTCCTGTATCTATTAGATAGTAACAGTGTGTTATTACCTGAGTCCTGTATCTAATAGATAGTAACAGTGTGTTATTACCTGAGTCCTGTATCTAATAGATAGTAACAGTGTGTTATTACCTGAGTCCTGTATCTAATAGATAGTAACAGTGTGTTATTACCTGAGTCCTGTATCTATTAGATAGTAACAGTGTGTTATTACCTGAGTCCTGTATCTATTAGATAGTAACAGTGTGTTATTACCTGAGTCCTGTATCTAATAGATAGTAACAGTGTGTTATTACCTGTATCTAATAGATAGTAACAGTGTGTTATTACCTGAGTCCTGTATCTATTAGATAGTAACAGTGTGTTATTACCTGTATCTAATAGATAGTAACAGTGTGTTATTACCTGAGTCCTGTATCTATTAGATAGTAACGGTGTGTTATTACCTGAGTCCTGTATAGATAGTAACAGTGTGTTATTACCTGAGTCATGTATAGATAGTAACAGTGTGTTATTACCTGAGTCCTGTATCTATTAGATAGTAACAGTGTGTTATTACCTGAGTCCTGTACCTATTAGATAGTAACAGTGTGTTATTACCTGAGTCCTGTATCTAATAGATAGTAACAGTGTGTTATTACCTGAGTCCTGTATCTATTAGATAGTAACAGTGTGTTATTACCTGAGTCCTGTATCTAATAGATAGTAACAGTGTGTTATTACCTGAGTCCTGTATCTAATAGATAGTAACAGTGTGTTATTACCTGAGTCCTGTATCTAATAGATAGTAACAGTGTGTTATTACCTGAGTCATGTATAGATAGTAACAGTGTGTTATTACCTGAGTCCTGTATCTATTAGATAGTAACAGTGTGTTATTACCTGAGTCCTGTACCTGTTAGATAGTAACAGTGTGTTATTACCTGAGTCCTGTATCTAATAGATAGTAACAGTGTGTTATTACCTGAGTCCTGTATCTATTAGATAGTAACAGTGTGTTATTACCTGAGTCCTGTATCTAATAGATAGTAACAGTGTGTTATTACCTGAGTCCTGTATCTAATAGATAGTAACAGTGTGTTATTACCTGAGTCCTGTATCTAATAGATAGTAACAGTGTGTTATTACCTGAGTCCTGTATAGATAGTAACAGTGTGTTATTACCTGAGTCATGTATCTGTTAGATAGTAACAGTGTGTTATTACCTGAGTCTGTATCTAATAGATAGTAACAGTGTGTTTATTACCTGAGTCTGTATCTAATAGATAGTAACAGTGTTTATTACACTGAGTCCTGTAAATGGTAACAGTGTGTTATTACCTGAGTTCCTGTATCTATTTAGATAGTAACAGTGTGTTATTACCTGAGTCCTGTATCTATTAGATAGTAACAGTGTGTTATTACAGGTCCTGTATCTAATAGATAGTAACAGTGTGTTATTACCTGTATCTAATAGCTAGTAACAGTGTGTTATTACCTGAGTCCTGTATCTAATAGATAGTAACGGTGATTGTTGTACCTGAGTCCTGTATCTATTAGATAGTAACAGTGTGTTGTACACAGGTCCTGTATCTATAGATAGTAACAGTGTGTTGTTATTACCTGAGTCCTGTATAGATAGTAACAGTGTGTTATTACACAAGTCATGTATAGATAGTAACAGTGTGTTATTACCTGAGTCCTGTATCTATTAGATAGTAACAGTGTGTTATTACCTGAGTCCTGTACCTATTAGATAGTAACAGTGTGTTATTACCTGAGTCCTGTATCTAATAGATAGTAACAGTGTGTTATTACCTGAGTCCTGTATCTATTAGATAGTAACAGTGTGTTATTACCTGAGTCCTGTATCTAATAGATAGTAACAGTGTGTTATTACCTGTATCTAATAGATAGTAACAGTGTGTTATTACCTGAGTCCTGTATCTATTAGATAGTAACAGTGTGTTATTACCTGAGTCCTGTATCTATTAGATAGTAACAGTGTGTTATTACCTGAGTCCTGTATCTAATAGATAATAACAGTGTGTTATTACCTGAGTCCTGTATCTATTAGATAGTAACAGTGTGTTATTACCTGAGTCCTGTATCTATTAGATAGTAACAGTGTGTTATTACCTGAGTCCTGTATCTATTAGATAGTAACAGTGTGTTATTACCTGAGTCCTGTATCTAATAGATAGTAACAGTGTGTTATTACCTGAGTCCTGTATAGATAGTAACAGTGTGTTATTACCTGAGTCCTGTATCTATTAGATAGTAACAGTGTGTTATTACCTGTATCTAATAGATAGTAACAGTGTGTTATTACCTGAGTCCTGTATCTATTAGATAGTAACAGTGTGTTATTACCTGAGTCCTGTATAGATAGTAACAGTGTGTTATTACCTGAGTCCTGTATCTATTAGATAGTAACAGGGTGTTATTACCTGAATCCTGTACCTATTAGATAGTAACAGTGTGTTATTACCTGAGTCCTGTATCTAATAGATAGTAACAGTGTGTTATTACCTGAGTCCTGTATCTATTAGATAGTAACAGGGTGTTATTACCTGTATCTAATAGATAGTAACAGTGTGTTATTACCTGAGTCCTGTATCTAATAGATAGTAACAGTGTGTTATTACCTGAGTCCTGTATCTAATAGATAGTAACAGTGTGTTATTACCTGAGTCCTGTATCTAATAGATAGTAACAGTGTGTTATTACCTGAGTCCTGTATCTATTAGATAGTAACAGTGTGTTATTACCTGAGTCCTGTATCTAATAGATAGTAACAGTGTGTTATTACCTGAGTCCTGTATCTATTAGATAGTAACAGTGTGTTATTACCTGAGTCCTGTATCTAATAGATAGTAACAGTGTGTTATTACCTGAGTCCTGTATCTATTAGATAGTAACAGTGTGTTATTACCTGAGTCCTGTACCTATTAGATAGTAACAGTGTGTTATTACCTGAGTCCTGTATCTAATAGATAGTAACAGTGTGTTATTACCTGAGTCCTGTATCTATTAGATAGTAACAGTGTGTTATTACCTGAGTCCTGTATCTAATAGATAGTAACAGTGTGTTATTACCTGAGTCCTGTATCTAATAGATAGTAACAGTGTGTTATTACCTGAGTCCTGTATCTAATAGATAGTAACAGTGTGTTATTACCTGAGTCCTGTATAGATAGTAACAGTGTGTTATTACCTGAGTCCTGTATCTATTAGATAGTAACAGTGTGTTATTACCTGAGTCCTGTATCTAATAGATAGTAACAGTGTGTTATTACCTGAGTCCTGTATCTAATAGATAGTAACAGTGTGTTATTACCTGAGTCCTGTATCTAATAGATAGTAACAGTGTGTTATTACCTGAGTCCTGTATCTATTAGATAGTAACAGTGTGTTATTACCTGAGTCCTGTATCTATTAGATAGTAACAGTGTGTTATTACCTGAGTCCTGTATCTAATAGATAGTAACAGTGTGTTATTACCTGTATCTAATAGCTAGTAACAGTGTGTTATTACCTGAGTCCTGTATCTAATAGATAGTAACAGTGTGTTATTACCTGAGTCCTGTATCTATTAGATAGTAACAGTGTGTTATTACCTGAGTCCTGTATCTATTAGATAGTAACAGTGTGTTATTACAGGTCTGTATCTTATTAGATGGTAACGGTATGTGTGTTATTACCTGAGTCATGTATAGATAGTAGCAGTGTGTTATTACCTGAGTTCTGTCATCTAGCCAGATAGTAACAGTGAGTTGTACCTGATCCTGTCTGACTTGAATGGTAACAGTGTGTTATTACCTGAGTCCTGTATCTAATAGATAACAGTGTGTTATTACTGAGTCCCCTGCTATCTATTAGATAATGGTGTTGTACACAGGTGTGTTATTACCTGAGTCCTGTATCTAATAGATAGTAACAGTGTGTTATTACCTGAGGTCCTGTATCTAATGGATAGTAACAGTGTGTTTATTACCTGAGTCCTGTATCTATTAGATGGTAACAGACGTGGTATTGCCTGAGTCCTGTCTGACCCAGATGGTAACGGTGTGTTGTATTATTACCTGTATCTATTAGATAGTGACAGTATGTTATTACCTGAGTCCTGTATAGATGAGTAACAGTGTGTTATTACCTGAGTCCTGTATCTAATAGATAGTAACAGTGTGTTATTACCTGAGGTCTGTATCTAATAGATAGTAACAGTGTGTTATTACCTGAGTCCTGTATAGGTAGTTAACAGGTCTGTATCTGTTATTACGGTGGTCTGTATCTATAAAGAATGGCCAACGAGTGTGTTATTACACGGTCCTGTATAGATAGTAACAGTGTGTTATTACCCGTCTAATAGGTCTTAAGTGTGTTATTAGTCTGTATAGTAAACAGTGTGTTGTACTGAGTCATGTAATAGATAGTAACAGTGTGTTATTACCTGAGTCCTGTATCTAATAGATAGTAACAGTTGTTATTACCTGGAGTCCTGTACCTATTAGATAGTAACAATTATTTATTACCTGAGTCCTGTATAGATAATAACAGTGTGTTATTACCTGAGTTCTGTATCTAATAGATAGTAACAGTGTGTTATTACCTGAGTCAGTGTATAGATAGTAACAGTGTGTTATTACCTGAGTCCTGTATCTAGATCCAGTAACAGTGTGTTATTACCTGGGTCCAGTGTATCAATAGTGCCTGGGTAACAGTGTTTATTACCTGAGTCCTGTATCTATTAGATAGTAACAGTGTGTTATGCCTGGGTCCCTGGGTCCAGTGTGTGTTATTACCTGGGTAACCAGTGTGTGTTATTACCTGAGTCCTGTATCCCTAATGGGTAACGTGTGTGTTATTACCTGGGTCCTGTGTCTGGGTCAGTGTGTGTTATATTGCAGTTCCAGTGTGTTGTGCCTGGGGCCAGTGTGTGTGTGTGTTGTGCCTGGGTCAGTGTGTGTTATTACCTGGGTCCAGTGTGTGTTATTGCCTGGGTCAGTGTGTCTGGGTCCAGTGTGTGTTGTGCCTGGGTCAGTGTGTGTACCTGGGGCCAGTGTGTGTTATTACCTGGGTCCAGTGTGTTAATGCCTGGGTCCAGTGTGTGTTAATACCTGGGTCAGTGTGTGTTAATACCTGGGTCCTGTATAGATAGTAACAGTGTGTTATTACCTGAGTCCTGTATCTAATAGATAGTAACAGTGTGTTATTACCTGAGTCCTGTATCTATTAGATAGTAACAGTGTGTTATTACCTGAGTCCTGTATCTAATAGATAGTAACAGTGTGTTATTACCTGAGTCCTGTATCTAATAGATAGTAACAGTGTGTTATTACCTGAGTCCTGTATCTATTAGATAGTAACAGTGTGTTATTACCTGAGTCCTGTATCTATTAGATAGTAACAGTGTGTTATTACCTGAGTCCTGTATCTAATAGATAGTAACAGTGTGTTATTACCTGAGTCCTGTATCTAATAGATAGTAACAGTGTGTTATTACCTGAGTCCTGTATCTATTAGATAGTAACAGTGTGTTATTACCTGAGTCCTGTATCTATTAGATAGTAACAGTGTGTTATTACCTGAGTCCTGTATCTAATAGATAGTAACAGTGTGTTATTACCTGAGTCCTGTATCTATTAGTCAGTGTGTGTGTGTTATTACTGGGTCCGGGTGTGTCTGGGTCCAGTGTGTGTTATTGCCTGGGTCCAGTGTGTGTTATTACCTGGGGCCAGTGTGTGTCGTACCTGGGGCCCAGTGGGTGGTGTACCTGGGTTCAGTGTGTGTTATTACCTGGGTCCAGTGTGTCTGAGTCCAGTATTTAATACCTGGGTCAGTGTGTCTGGGTCCAGTGTGTTATTACCTGGGTGCAGTGTGTGTTATTACCTGGGTCAGTGTGTGTTATTACCTGGGTCCAGTGTGTGTTAATGCCTGGGTCCAGTGTGTTCTACCGTAGATTCAGTGTGTCTTGGTCCGGTGTGTGTTATTGCCTGGGTCCAGTGTGTGTTATTATCTGGAATAGGGTGCAGGTCAGTGTGTGTTATTACTTGGGTCCAGTGTGTCTGGGTCAGTGTGTTAATACCTGGGTCCAGTGTGTCTAATAGATAGTAACAGTGTGTTATTACCTGAGTCAGTGTGTCTATTAGATAGTAACAGTGTGTCTGGAGTCCTGTATCTATTAGATAGTAACAGTGTGTTATTACCTGAGTCCTGTATCTAATGTGTAACAGTGTGTTATTACCTGGGTCCAGTGTGTCTGGATCAGTGTGTGTTATTACCTGAGTCCTGTATCTATTAGATCCAGTAACAGTGTGTTATTACCTGAGTCCTGGTATCTATTAGATAGTCCAGTGTGTTATTAAATGAGAAACAGGTGGATAGTTAGTAGTGAGGTCCAGTGTGAGTCCTGTTTTTATTAGATAACAGTGTGTTATTACCAGAGTCCTGTATCTATTAGATAGTAACAGTGTGTTATTACCTGAGTCCTGTATCTAGATAGTAACAGTGTGTTATTCTGAGTCCTGTATCTATTACAGTAACAGTGTGTTATTACCTGGAGTCCTGTGTATTAGCCTAGTAACAGTGTGTTATCACCTGTGTCCTGTGATTACCTAGTAGCAGTGTGTTATTCTGAGTCCTGTATAGATAGTAACAGTGTGTTATTACCTGGGTCATGTATAGATAGTAACAGTGTGTTATTACCTGGGTCCTGTATCTATTAGATAGCAACAGTGTGTTTTTACCTGGAGTCCTGTACCTATTAGATAGTAACAGTGTGTTATTACCTGGGGCCAGTGTGTTATTAGATGGGTCCAGCGTGTTATTACCTGAGTCCTGTATCTAATAGATAGTAACAGTGTGTTATTACCTGAGTCCTGTATCTAATAGATAGTAGCGTGTGTTTTACCTGAGTCCTGTATAGATAGTAACAGTGTGTTATTACCTGGGTCCTGTATCTATTACCTAGTAACAGTGTGTTATTACCTGAGTCCTGTATCTAATAGATAGTAACAGTGTGTTATTACCTGAGTCCTGTATCTGGGTAGTAACAGTGTGTTATTACCTGAGTCCTGTATGTCTGGATAGTGTGTGTTATTACCTGGGTTCCTGTATCTATTAGATAGTAACAGTGTGTTATTACCAGTGTGTGTTATTAGATAGTAACAGTGTGTTATTACCTGAGTCCTGTATCTAATAGCCTGGGTAACAGTGTTATTACCAGTGCATGTTATTACCTGGGTAACAGTGTGTTATTACCTGAGTCCTGTATCTATTGATAGTAACAGTGTGTTATTACCTGGGTCCAGTAGATAGTAACAGTGTGTTATTACCTGAGTCCTGTATCTATTAGATAGTAACGTGTGTGTTATACCTGGGTCCTGTATAGATAGTAACAGTGTGTTATTACCTGAGTCAGTGTATAGATAGTCCAGTGTGTTATTACCTGGGTCCTGTATAGGTGGGTAACAGCGTGTTATTACCTGGGTCCTGTGTCTGATAGTAACAGTGTGTTATTGTCTGGGTCCTGTATCTATTGGATAGTAACAGTGTTATTACCTGAGTCCTGTATCTAATAGATAGTAACAGTGTGTTATTACCTGGGTCCTGTATCTAATAGGATAGTAACAGTGTGTTATTACCTGAGTCCTGTATCTATTAGATAGTAACAGTGTGTCTGGGTACCAGTCGTGTATAGATAGTAACAGCGTGTTATTACGTGTCTGGGTCCTGTATCTATTAGATAGTAGCGTGTGTTATTACCTGAGTCATGTATAGCCTAGTAACAGTGTGCGTTATTACCTGAGTCAGGCTGTATCTACTAGCCTGGGTCAGCGTGCGTTATTGCCTGAGTCCTGTATAGGTAACGTGTGTTATTACCTGGGTCAGTGTGTCATTGGGTAACAGTGTGTTATTACCTGAGTCCTGTATAGCCTGGGTAAGAGTGTGTTATTACCTGAGTCCTGTATCTATAAGATAGTAACAGGGTGTTATTACCTGAGTCCTGTATAGATAGTAACAGTGTGTTATTACCTGGAGTCCGGTATAGATAGTAACAGTGTGTTATTACCTGGGTCGTGTATCTATTAGATAGTAACAGTGTGTTATTACCTGAGTCCTGTATCTAATAGATAGTAACAGTGTGTTATTACCTGAGTCCTGTATCTAATAGATAGTAACAGTGTGTTATTACCTGAGTCCTGTATCTAATAGATAGTAACAGTGTGTTATTACCTGAGTCCTGTATCTATTAGATAGTAACAGTGTGTTATTACCTGAGTCCTGTATCTATTAGATAGTAACAGTGTGTTATTACCTGAGTCCTGTATCTAATAGATAGTAACAGTGTGTTATTACCTGTATCTAATAGCTAGTAACAGTGTGTTATTACCTGAGTCCTGTATCTAATAGATAGTAACAGTGTGTTATTACCTGAGTCCTGTATCTATTAGATAGTAACAGTGTGTTATTACCTGAGTCCTGTATCTATTAGATAGTAACAGTGTGTTATTACCTGAGTCCTGTATAGATAGTAACAGTGTGTTATTACCTGAGTCATGTATAGATAGTAACAGTGTGTCCAGTGTGTCCTGGAGTCCAGCGTGTGTTATTACCTGGGTCCAGTGTGTGTCCAATACCTGGGTCCAGTGTGTCTGGGTCAGTGTGTGTTATTACCTGGGTCAGTGTGTCTGGGTCAGTGTGTGTTATTACCTGGGTTCAGTGTGTTATTACCTGGGGCCAGTGTGTCTGGAGTCCGGTGTGTGTTGTGCCTGGGTCCAGTGTGTGTGTGTACCTGGGTCAGTGTGTGTGTACCTGGGTCCAGTGTGTCTGAGTCAGTATTATTGTTATTACCTGGGTCAGTGTGTGTGATACCTGGGTCCAGTGTGTCTGGGTCCAGTGTGTGTTATTACCTGGGTCCAGTGTGTCTGGGTCCAGTGTGTGTTATTACCTGGGTCCAGTGTGTCTGGGTCCAGTGTGTCTGGGTCCAGTGTGTGTTATTACCTGGGTCCAGTGTGTGTTATTACCTGGGTCCAGTGTTGTGGGTCCAGTGTGTGATTACCTGGGTCCAGTGTGTGTTATTACCTGGGTCCAGTGTGTGTTATTACCTGGGTTCAGTGTGTCTGGGTCCAGTGTGTGTTATTACCTGGGTTCAGTGTGTCTGGGTCCAGTGTGTGTTATTACCTGGGTCCAGTGTGTGTTATTACCTGGGTCCAGCGTGTGTTATTACCTGGGTCCAGTGTGTCTGGGTCCAGTGTGTCTGGGTCCAGCGTGTCTGGGTCCAGCGTGTCTGGGTCCAGCGTGTCTGGTGGGTCCAGCGTGTGTTATTACCTGGGGCCAGTGTGCGTTATTACCTGGGTCCAGTGTGCGTTATTACCTGGGTCCAGCGTGTGCGTGTACCTGGGTCAGTGTCGTTGTATACCTGGGTCAGCGTGCGTTATTACCTGGGTCCAGTGTGCGTTATTACCTGGGTCAGGTGTGTGTTATTACCTGGGTCCAGCGTGTGCAGGTCGTGTGTTTTACCTGGGTCCGGTGTGTCTGGGTCAGAGTGTGTTCTTAATACCTGGGTCCAGAGTGTTATTACCTGGGTCCAGGTGTGATTTGTGCCTGGGTCCAGCGTGTGTTGTTACCCTGGGTCCAGTGTGTGTTATTACCTGGGTCAGTGTGTCTACCTGGGTCCAGTGTGTGTTATTACCTGGGTTCAGTGTGTCTGGGTCCAGTGTGTGTTATTACCTGGGGTTCAGTGTGTGGGGCCCAGTGTGTCTAATTACCAGTGTGTGTTGTGCCTGAGTCCGGTGTGTGTTATTACCTGGGTCCAGTGTGTCTGGAGTCAGTGTGTCTGGGTCAGTGTGGTTAGTGTACCTGGGTCAGTGTGTGTTATTACGTGGGTCCAGTGTGTGTTAATACCTGGGTCCAGTGTGTCTGGGTCCAGTGTGTGTGATTACCTGGGTCAGCAGTGTATTGTCTGGGTCAGTGTGTGCGGGACCAGTGTGTGTTATTACCTGGGTCAGTGTGTGTTATTACCTGGGTCCAGTGTGTGTTGTACCTGGGTCCAGCGTGTTGTGGGTCCCAGTGTGTTTTTACCTGGGTCCAGTGTGTGTTATTACCTGGGTCAGCAGTGTGTTATTACCTGGGGCCAGTGTGTGTGTGCCTGGGTCCCAGTGTGTCTGGGTCCCAGTGTGTGTTATTACCTGGGTCCTGTGTCTATTGTACCTAGTAACAGTGTGTCTGGGTCAGCGTGTGTTACATTACCTGGGTAACAGTGTGTCTGGGTCCAGTGTGTCTTATTACCTGGGTCCAGCGTGTTATTACATGGGTCCAGAGTGTGTTATTACCTGGGTCCAGTGTGTGTTAGTACCTGGGTTCAGTGTGTTATTACCTGGGTTCAGTGTGTTATTACCTGGGTCGTGTCTACCTGGGATTCAGCGTGCGTTATTACCTGGGTCCAAGCGTGATATTCTAGATAGTAGCGTGTGTTATTACCTGGGTCCTGTATCTATTAGATAGTAACAGTGTGTTATTACCTGGGTCCTGTATCTATACCTGGTAACGGTGTGTTTATTACCTGGGTCCTGTGTTATTACCTGGGTCAGAGTGTGTTATTACCTGAGTCAAGAGTGTGTTATTACCTGGGTAACAGTGTTTATTACCTGAGTCCTGTGTTATTACCTGGGTCCAGTGTGTTATTACCTGGGTTCACTTGTGTCTGGGTCCAGTAACGGTGTTATTACCTGGGTTCTACAACCACAATAGGGTCCAGTGTGTTATTACCTACCTGTGTGTAATACCTGGGTAACAGTGTTACCTGGGGTCCCAGTGTATAGGTCCAATGTGTCTGGGTCCAACCGTGTGTTATTACCTGGGTCCTGTATCTATTAGGTAGTAACGGTGTGTTGTACCAGGTCAGTGTGTGGGTCAGTGTGTTATTACCTGAGTCCTGTGTCACAGCCAGATGGGTAACAGTGTGTTCTGGGTCAGTGTGTGTTATTACCTGGGTCCAGTGTGTTATTGTCTGGGTCAGTGTGTGGTAACAGTGTCTTATTACCAGCGTGTCTAATGGGTAGTAAGCAGTGTGTTTTACCTGGGTCCTGTGTCTAGATAGTCAGTGTGTTGTGCCTGGGGCCAGTGTATGTTGTAGATGGGTCAGTGTGTTAGCGTGTGTTAATATCTATTAGATCCAGTGTGTGTTATTTGGGTCAGTGTGTCTGGAGAAACAGGTGGTTATTAGTAGTGTCAGTGTATGATGGTTACCTGGGTCCAGAGTGTGTTATTACATGGGTCCACAGTGTGTTATTACCAAGTCACGCCTTATTAGATAGTAGCAGTGTGGCTGGAAGTCCCTGTATCCACAATAGGTAGTAACGGTGTGTTGTACACTGAGTCACTGTATCTATTAGATAGTAACAGTGTGTGTTATTACCTGAGTCCTGTATCCTTAGATAGTAACAGTGTGTTGTTTGGGTCCCTGTAGATAGTAACGGTGTATTTTATTGCCTGAGTCCTGTATCTATTAGATAGTAACAGTGTGTTATTACTCTGAGTCCTGTATCTAATAGATAGTAACAGTGTGTTATTACCTGAGTCCTGTATCTATTAGATAGTAACAGTGTGTTATTACCTGAGTCCTGTATCTATTAGATAGTAACAGTGTGTTATTACCTGAGTCCTGTATCTAATAGATAGTAACAGTGTGTTATTACCTGAGTCCTGATATAGATAGTAACAGTGTGTTATTACCTGAGTCCTGTATCTAATAGATAGTAACAGTGTGTTATTACCAGTGTATCTAATAGATAGTAACAGTGTGTTATTACCTGAGTCCTGTATCTATTAGATAGTAACAGTGTGTTATTACCTGTAGTCCTGTATAGATAGTAACAGTGTGTTATTACCTGAGTCCTGCTATAGATAGTAACGGTGTAAGTTATTACCTGAGTCCTGTATAGATAGTAACAGTGTGTTATTACCTGAGTCCTGTATCTATTAGATAGTAACAGTGTGTTATTACCTGAGTCCTGTATCTAATAGATAGTAACAGTGTGTTATTACCTGAGTCCTGTATCTAATAGATAGTAACAGTGTGTTATTACCTGAGTCCTGTATCTATTAGATAGTAACAGTGTGTTATTACCTGAGTCCTGTATAGATAGTAACAGTGTGTTATTACCTGAGTCCTGTATCTATTAGATAGTAACAGTGTGTTATTACCTGAGTCATGTATAGATAGTAACAGTGTGTTATTACCTGAGTCCTGTATCTAATAGATAATAACAGTGTGTTATTACCTGAGTCCTGTATAGATAGTAACAGTGTGTTATTACCTGAGTTCTGTATCTATTAGATAGTAACAGTGTGTTATTACCTGAGTCCTGTATAGGTAGTAACAGTGTGTTATTACCTGAGTCCTGTATCTATTAGATAGTAACAGGGTGTTATTACCTGAGTCCTGTATAGATAGTAACAGTGTGTTATTACCTGAGTCCTGTATCAGGATAGTAACAGTGTGTTATTACCTGAGTCCTGTACTAGATAGTAAACAGTGTGTTATTACCTGAGTCCTGTATAGATAGTAACAGTGTGTTATTACCTGAGTCCTGTGCTAGATAGTAACAGTGTGTTATTACCTGAGTCATGTATAGATAGTAACAGGTGTTATTACCTGAGTCCTGTATCTATTAGATAGTAACAGTGTGTTATTACCTGGAGTCCTGTACGCTGATTAGATAACAGGGTGTTATTACCTGAGTCCTGTATCTAGATAGTAACAGTGTGTTATTACCTGAGTCCTGTATCGATTAGCATAGCAACAGTGTGTTGGTTACCTGAGTCCTGCAGTGGTATGATAGTAACAGTGTAAGTTATTACTCTGAGTCCTGTCTAGATAGATAAACAGTGTGTTATTACCTGAGTCCTGGTATCTAATAGATAGTAACAGTGTGTTATTACCTGAGTCCTGCATGGATAGTAACAGTGTGTTATTACCTGAGTCCTGTATAGATAGTGCAACAGTGTAAAAGGTTTCCTGAGTCCTGCATAGATAGTAACAGTGTGTTATTACCCGAGTCCTGGGTATCGATAGTAACAGTGCGGTTATTACCTGAGTCCTGTGTTAGATAGTAACAGTGTGTTATTACCTGAGTCCTGTATCTAATAGATAGTAACAGTGTGTGTTGGTTTACCTGAGTCCTGTATCTAATAGATAGTAACAGTGTGTTATTACCTGAGTCCTGTATCTATTAGATAGTAACAGGGTGTTATTACCTCGAGTCCTAGTCTTATTAGATAGTAACAGTGTGTTATTACCTGAGTCCTGTAGGTTTTACCTGAGTCCTGTATCTAGCTAGATAGTAACAGTGTTATTACCTGAGTCCTGTATAGATAGTAACAGTGTGTTATTACCTGAGTCCTGTACCTAATAGATAGTAACAGCGTGTTATTACCTGAGTCCTGTATCTATTAGATAGTAACATAGTGTTATTACCTGAGTCCTGTATCTATTAGATAGTAACAGGTGTTATTACCTGAGTCCTGTATCTACAGATAGTAACAGTGTGTTATTACCTGAGTCCTGTATCTATTAGATAGTAACAGTGTGTTATTACCTGAGAAACAGGTGGATAGTTAGTAGTGAGGGTATGATGGTTACCTGAGTCCTGTATCTATTAGAAAGTAACAGTGTGTTATTACCTGAGAAACAGGTGATAGGTAGTAGTGAGGTATGATGGTTACCTGAGTTCTGTATGTACTGAACAGTCCCAAAGGTGAGGTCATCAGGAGCTGTGTTCTGTCCTGGGGGGAGGGGATTCAGGAGAGGGGTGACTGGGTGTCAAAGCCGGGCTTTTCCTCTTCAGCCCCAGTCCCAGACCCAGTCCCAGACCCAGTCTCAGACCCAGAACCAGACGCAGTCCCGTCCGAGACCCTGACCGAACCAGTCCCAGACCCTGACCCAGATCCCTGGTGTCTCTGGAGGTAGGCCTGCAGGTGTCATACACCAGCTCAGCAGACAGTTTACATGCTCCTGGCCCCAGAACACCTAAACACACACAAGGAGAATATTACATGACAGGGCAACTACCATACAGGGTAGGAT
>NW_027037486.1:0-19868 GCF_034236695.1 Oncorhynchus nerka
ATAGGAAGTGTCCAAGGAAGGCATACGACGCCTCCAAGGAAGGGACAATAGGACGTGTCCAAGGAAGGGACAATAGGTGTCCAAGGAAGGGATTAATAGGACGTCCAAGGAAGGGATACAGGAGTGGCCCAAGGAAGGGACAATAGGAAGGCCCAAGGAAGGGACAGGGAAGTGGCCCAAGGAAGGGACAATAGAAGTGGTCCAAGGAAGGGACAAGAGGAAGTGTCCAAGGAAGGGACAATAGGGCGTCTCAAGGAAGGAAGGGAAGTGTCCAGAATAGGAAGTGTCCAAGGAAGGGACATAGGAAGTGTCCAAGGAAGGGACAATAGGAAGTGTCAAGGAAGGGACAAGGAAGGAAGTGTCCAAGGAAGGACACTAGGAAGTGTCAAGGAAGGGACAATAGGGCGATGTCAAGGAAGGGACAATAGGGAAGTGTCAAGGAAGGACAATAGGAAGTGTCAAGGAAGGACAGTATAAGTGTCAAGGAAGGACAATAGGACGTGTCAAAGAAGGACAATAGGAGTGTCAAGAAGGACAATAGGAAATGTCAAGAAGGACAGTATCAAGAAGGACAAGGGAAGTGTCAAGGAAGGACAATAGGACGTGCCCAAGGAAGGACAATAGGGCGTGTCAAGGAAGGACAATAGGAAGTGTCCAAGGAAGGACAATAGGAAGATCCAAGAAGGGACAATAGAGTGTCCAAGGAAGGGACAATAAGTGTCCAAGGAAGGGACAATAGGAACGTGTCAGGAAGGACAATAAGGGCGTCTCAAGGAAGGACAATAAAGTGTATCAAGGAAGGACACAGGCAATGTCAAGGGAAGGACAATAGGGAAGTGTCAAGGAAGGACAATAGGGCGTCTCAAGAAGGACAATAGGAAGTGTCAAGGAAGGACAATAGGAAGTGTCAAGGAAGGGACAATAGGAAGTGTCAAGGAAGGGATAATAGGGCGTGTCAAGGAAGGACAATAGGGAAGTGTCCAAGGAAGGGACAATAGGAAGTGTCCAAGGAAGGACAATAGGGAAGTGTCCAAGGAAGGACAATAGAAGGCGTGTCAAGGAAGGACAATAAAGAATCAAGGAAGGACAATAAAGGCGTCTCAAGGAAGGACAATAGGAAGTGTCAAGGAAGGGACAATAGGAAGTGTCCAAGGAAGGGACAATAGGAAGTGTCAAGGAAGGACAATAGAAGTGTCAAGAAGGACAATAGGAAGTGTCAAGGAAGAACAAGAAGGAAGTGTCAAGAAGGACAATAGGGCGTGTTCCAAGGGAAGGACAAAGAAAGTGTCCAAGAAGGACGAGAAGTGTCAAGAAGGACAAAGGAAGTGTCAAGGAAGGACACTAGGAAGTGTCCAAGGAAGGACAATAGAAGTGTCCAAGGAAGGACAATAGGACGTGTCAAGAAGGACAATAGAAGTGTCAAGGAAGGACAATAGGAAGTGTCCAAGGAAGGACAATAGGAAGTGTCAAGGAAGGGACAATAGGGCGTGTCAAGGAAGGACAATAAACGTGTCCAAGGAAGGACAATAGGAAGTGTCAAGGAGAGGACAATAGGAAGTGTCAAAGGAAGGACAATAAGGAAGTGTCAAGGAAGGACAATAGGAATGTCAAGAAGGACAATCCAAGAAGGGACAATAAAGTGTCAAGAAGGACAATAGGGCGTGTCCAAGGAAGGGACAATAACGTGTCAAGAAGGACAATAGGTTGTGTCAAGAAGGACAATAGGAAGTGTCCAAGAAGGACAATAGGAAGTGTCAAGGAAGGGACAATAGGAAGTGGGAAGGGACAATAGGAAGTGTCCAAGGAAGGACAATAGGAAGTGTCCAAGGAAGGACATAGGAAGTGTCCAAGAAGGACAATAGGAAGTGTCCAAGGAAGGGACAATAGGAAGTGTCCAAGAAGGACAATAGGAAGTGTCCAAGGAAAGGACAATAGGAAGTGTCCAAGGAAGGGACAATAGGAAGTGTCCAAGGAAAGGACAATAGGAAGTGTCCAAGGAAGGACAATAGGAAGTGTCCAAGGAAGGGACAATAGGAAGTGTCCAAGGAAGGACAATAGGAAGTGTCAAAGGAAGGACAATAGGAAGTGTCAAGGAAGGGACAATAGGAAGTGTCCAAGGAAGGACAATAGGACGTGTCCAAGGAAGGGACAATAGGACGTGTCCAAGGAAGGACAATAGGAAGTGTCCAAGGAAGGGACAATAGGAAGTGTCCAAGGAAGGGACAATAGGAAGTGTCCAAGGAAGGACAATCAAGGGAAGGAAGTGTCCAAGGAAGGACACTAGGAAAGTGTCCAAGGAAGGGACAATAGGACGTCTCCAAGGAAGGGACAATAGGGCGTGTCCAAGGAAGGACAATAGGAAGTGTCAAGGAAGGGACACTAGGAAGTGTCCAAGGAAGGACAATAGGACGTGTCCAAGGAAGGACAATAGGAAGTGTCCAAGGAAGGACAGCAAGGAGTGTCTCAAGGAAGGGACAATAGGAAGTGTCCAAGAAGAACAATAAGTTGTGTCCAAGGAAAAAGGGAATCTCAAAAAGAAATGTCCAAGGAAGGGACAACAAGAAGGGAAATGTCCAAGGAAGGGACAACAGGAAGTGTCAAGGAAGGACAATAGGACGTGTCCAAGGAAGGAACACAGGGGGCGTGTCAAGAAGGAACACTAGTCAAAGAAGGGACAAAGTGTCAAGAAGGACAACAAGAAATGTCAAAGAAGGACAATAGGAAGTGTCCAGAGGAAGGACAAGAAGGAAGTGTCCAAGGAAGGGACACAGGAAGTGTCCAAGGAAGGGACAGGGATAGAAGGGGGAAGGACAATAGGGCGTGTCCAAAAGAAGGGACACGTGTCAAGAAGGGACATTTGGTGTCCAAGGAAGGGACAATAGGGAAGTGTCCAAGGAAGGGACAATAGGAAGTGTCAAGGAAGGACAATAGGAAGTGTCCAAGGAAGGGACACAGGGAAGGTCCAAGGAAGGGACAATCCAAGGAAGAGGCTGGCTAGACGGTCCAAGGAAGGGACAATAGGAAGTGGTCCAAGGAAGTACACGTGGTCCAAGGAAGGGAATCCAAGGAAGGACAGACGTCCAAGGAAGGGACAATAGACGAAGTGTGGAAGGGAATGTCTGTCCAAGGAAGGGACAAGGGACAATAGGACGGCCTCCAAGGAAGGGACGAGATAGAAGTGTCCAAGGAAGGGACTAGGAAGGCTGAAGGACACGTCACTGTCCAAGGAAGGACAATAGGAGTGGGTGGGACAATAGAAAGGTCCAAGGAAGGGACAATAGGAAGTGTCCAAGGAAGGGACAATAGGGAAGGTCCAAGGAAGGACGAAGAAGGGACACCAAGTGAAATGGAACCAAGAAGGGACAATAGGAAGTCCAAGGAGGGACAACAGCATCCAAGAAGGGTCAATAGGTCCAAGGAAGGGGACCGGTCCAAGGAAGGGACAACAGGGAAGGAGGAAGGGACAATTAGGAAGTGTCCAAGTCCAAGAAGGGACAGGAAGGTCCAACAGGGAATAACAGGACGGTCCAAGGAAGGACACAGGTCTTAGTTTGTCTATGTTGAGTTGCTGTGTGGACATAGGGGAGAGGGAAGGGACAGTGGGGATAGGACGGTCCAAGGAAGGGAAGTGCTGGGGATGTGGTGAGTTGCTGGATGAGGACAGGAGAGAGTGAAGGGGGGAAAAGGAGGATACAGAGTTGTGTTTGGGGGTTGAGTTATTGGATGAGTCATGCTGATGTGGGGAGAGAGTGATGGAGGACAAAGGGGGGACGGAGGCATGGATGATGGGACAGGAGAGGAAGGGGAGGAAAAGGGGGTTGAGTTGCTGTGGGACAAGAGGAGAGTAAAGGGGAGGGAATAGGGCGAGGGAAGTGGAAAGGGAGGGGCATGAGTGCAGGTGAGTTTGCTGGATATGGTGACCTGCAGTGAGTTGGTTTTGATTGTTTTATCAGGAGAGTGGACAGGTGAGAGAGTGGTGAAGGGGAGGGAAAAAGGGGGGGTATGGTGAGTTGGCTGGAACTGAGTGGACAGGGATGATGGATTATGGGAGGAGGGAGGGGAGGGAAAAAGGGGGATGGGGACGGTGAGTTGGCTGATGAGTGGACAGGGAGAGAGCAAGTGGGGGAAAAAGGGGATGGAGGAATAGAGAAAGGAAGGGAGTGGAAAGGGGATGTGAGTTGGCTGGATGAGGGACAGGGAGAGAGTGAAGGGGGGAAGAAGGGGGATACAGTGAGTTGGCTGGCTGAGGACAGGAGAGAGGAAGGAGGGGGGAGAGAGTGAAGGGGGATAAAAAGGGGATGGACTGGATTATGTGAGTTGGCTGGCTGGTTGAGTGGACAGGGAGAGAGTGAAGGGGGATAAAGGGGAGATGAGTTGGCTGGCTGAGTGGACAGGGAGAGAGTGAAGGGGGAGGTACGTGAGATGGAGTGAGTTGGTTTGGCTTGAGGGACATAGGAGAGAGTGAAGGGAGGGATAAAAGGGGATAAGGTGAGTTGGCTGGATGAGTGGACAGGGAGAGAGTGAAGGGGGGGATAAAGGGGGATACGGTGGAGTTGGCTGGAATGAGGGACAGGGAGAGTGACAGACAGAAAGGTAGAAAGGTGCCTCAATATTTTTCAACGTGAAATCAGTCAACTCAGAGACAGAATGACAGAGAGATTGAGAGGTAAAATTCACTCACCAAGAGCATACATTTTGTTTACTAGTGCAAGCGATGTGTTGGTGAGATCATCCTGACTGTAAACACACCAATCTTACTGTCGTCCCAATTACAGTTAGCTTGTGAAGTTTGTTAGTATTTCAGGAAATAACGCTACTCTCTTTCGATCTTGAAAGTCCCATGTATACATGGGGGGAGATTTTACCAGGTTTAATGTTGGGCAGTCTTTTTTCAAATTAGGAATTATACAAGTATATGAATACATACATTACTGGAACCAAATGACCAGCAGGGGTCACTTCAGGTATGTATAAATGGTGCAGATTTATAATGTGTGTTTAGACTCCTCTAAAACCCAGTAGTCTGAGGGGCAAACATCCACAAAGACTCAGCCTCTGGCTTGGACTGGGAAGATCAAGCATCATTTTGTGTCCTTTCCATCATTATTCTCCCATCTTTGTACTTTTGCAATCTGCTCGAGATATCTTATTTCTGACTGGAAGTCATGTCTATAGTGTCACGATCTGAACAGTGCTGTCCTGCAGCTCAGCTAATATCTCAGTTTCCCAACACAATGCTCGCTGGTCATTTATCACATTGGGGTCAATAATATCTCCCTTACATTAAGTTGAGGGATATTAGATTGCTTTACTTTGGCCCGTATAAGAAACAGTCAACCATATCCAATGAAAGTTTCAGTGCACATACACATCTTCAATGTCCTTCATAGAGAAATAAAGCACAGTCATGGGAACTGAAAGTGTGTTCTCATGGTGACCCCAGTGACCACCAGACCCTGGGTGTGTACCAGAGGGTCCACTGGCAAAACCAGGCAGCCAGGCAGGCAGCCAGGCAGGCAGCTGCAGGTAGCCAGGCAGACAGCCAGGGCAGGCAGCCAGGCAGGTAGCCAGGCAGCAAGGCAGACAGCCAGGCAGGCAGACAGCCAGGCAGCAAGGCAGGCAGGCAGCCAGCCAGCCAGCATTCTCAGGGGACTTGAGTAACATTGTGACAATGTCCCAACCACATACTGCAAAGTCATACACCTGCAGCACCCCCTTACAGAACTGGTGCTACTGCACACCGTAGTCCAATGTCCATTTCTTCGCCCTCACATACACTGCTGTGTGGTGTGTGTTTAGGATAAACCTGTGTGTGTGTGTGTGTGTGTGTGTGTGTGTGTGTGTGTGTGTGTGTGTGTGTGTGTGTGTGTGTGTGTGTGTGTGTGTGTGTGTACGAAACTTCATCTAGATGGAAGGTTTGAGACAATGTGTTATTGAGAGGTCTGGAGGCAAAAACAAGCAATGCTAAAATGATTAAAACGCATTAAATCACTGTGTCAGAGTGTCTGTGTGTGTGTGGTTAAGATAAACCTCTCATCCTTGTCGTGTTTCTTCGGTGAGATGCTGATAGCACTGCGCCTCAACGAGCAACCATAACTCACTGAAGTCAACACCACATAAGAGGACATGATCTCCTTCCTAAATAATAGGCAGAGCAGTTGGCATCTTACAACTAAACACGGACGCGCACACGCACAAACACACACACACACACACACACACGCACACACGCGCACACGCACACACAGTCTTGTTTAACTGACCTTGTGGGTACACAATTCACTCCCATCTAAAATTATATTTGTTAAACCTAACCCTAACCATAATCTTAACCCTAACCTAACTACAAAACCTAACCCTAAACCTTGAAGCTAACCCTAGCTCCTAACCCTAAAATAAACCCTAGTTCCTAAACCAAACCTAGTTCTCACCCTAACACTAATTCTAACCTTAACTCTAAACCACCTAGAAATAGCATTTGACCTTGTGGCGACAAACAAAAATGTCCCCAGTTGAGAGAGAGAGGGTGATCGGGAGAGAGATGGGATGTGAAAGATGATAGAGAGGGGATGTGAGAGAGAGAGAGAGAGAGATGGAGAGAGAGTGGGTGATCGAGAGAGAGAGAGGTATGGAGAGAGATGGGATATGAAAGATGATAGAGAGGGGATGTGAGAGAGAGAGCGAGAGAGAGAGAGAGAGAGAGAGAGAGTGGGGGATCGAGAGAGAGAGGTATGGAGAGAGATGGGATATGAAAGATGATAGAGAGGGGATGTGTGTGAGAGAGAGAGAGAGAGAGGGAGAGAGAGAGAGAGAGAGAGAGAGAGAGAGAGTGGGGATCGAGGGAGAGAGGTATGGAGAGAGATGCCATATGAAAGATGATAGAGAGGGGATGTGAGAGAGAGGAGAGAGAGAGAGAGAGAGAGAGAGAGAGAGAGAGAGAGGTGATCGAGAGAGAGAGGTATGGAGAGAGATGGGATATGAAAGATGATAGAGAGGGGATGTGAGAGAGAGAGAGAGAGAGAGAGATGGAGAGAGAGAGGTAAAGTGGTAGAAGGGATAAGGAGAGATGTGATAGAGGGGTATGAGAGTCAGGAAGGTTAATGAGTGCTGGAGGCAACTGGGTGGATGATTGACAGGTTCAGGGAAACACCTCAGATTCATAAAATCTAATCACTTCTAACAGAAACAATAATAGACATCACAGGACTGTTGGGGCTGTGGTGTAGTGTAGGAGCCATTAGTGTTGTCTATAATAGACATATCACAAGACTGTTGGGGCTGTGGTGTAGTGTAGGAGCCATCAGTGTTGTCTATAATAGACATATCACAAGACTGTTGGGGCTGTGGTGTAGTGTAGGAGCCATCAGTGTTGTCTATAATAGACATATCACAAGACTGTTGAGGCTGTGATGTAGTGTAGGGAGCCATCAGTGTTGTCTATAATAGACATATCACAAGACTGTTGGGGCTGTGGTGTAGTGTAGGGAGCCATCAGTGTTGTCTATAATAGACATATCAAAAGACTGTTGGGGCTGTGGTGTAGTGTAGGGAGCCATCAGTGTTGTCTATAATAGACATATCACAAGACTGTTGGGGCTGTGGTGTAGTGTAGGGAGCCATCAGTGTTGTCTATAATAGACATATCACAAGACTGTTGGGGCTGTGGTGTAGTGTAGGAGCCATCAGTGTTGTCTATAATAGACATATCACAAGACTGTTGAGGCTGTGGTGTAGTGTAGGAGCCATCAGTGTTGTCTATAACAGACATATCACAAGACTGTTGGGGCTGTGATGTAGTGTAGGAGCCATCAGTGTTGTCTATAATAGACATATCACAAGACTGTTGGGGCTGTGGTGTAGTGTAGGGAGCCATCAGTGTTGTCTATAATAGACATATCACAAGACTGTTGAGGCTGTGGTGTAGTGTAGGAGAGTGTTGTCTATAGCAGACATATCAAGACTGTTGGGCTGTGATGTAGTGTAGGGAGCCTAGTGTTGTCTATAATAGACATATCACAAGACTGTTGGGGCTGTGATGTAGTGTAGGAGCCATCAGTGTTGTCTATAATAGACATATCACAAGACTGTTGGGGCTGTGGTGTAGTGTAGGGAGCCATCAGTGTTGTCTATAATATACATATCACAAGACTGTTGGGCCTGTGGTGTAGTGTAGGAGCCATCAGTGTTGTCTATAATAGACATATCACAAGACTGTTTGGGCTGTGGTGTAGTGTAGGGAGCCATCAGTGTTGTCTATAATAGACATATCACAAGACTGTTGAGGCTGTGGTGTAGTGTAGGAGCCATGTGTTGTCTATACAGACATATCACAAGACTGTTGAGGCTGTGATGTAGTGTAGGAGCCATCAGTGTTGTCTATAATAGACATATCACAAGACTGTTGGGGCTGTGGTGTAGTGTAGGAGCCATCAGTGTTGTCTATAATAGACATATCACAAGACTGTTGGGGCTGTGGTGTAGTGTAGGAGCCATCAGTGTTGTCTATAATAGACATATCACAAGACTGTTTGGGCTGTGGTGTAGTGTAGGAGCCATCAGTGTTGTCTATAATAGACACATCACAAGACTGTTGAGGCTGTGGTGTAGTGTAGGAGCCATCAGTGTTGTCTATAATAGACATATCACAAGACTGTTGGGGCTGTGATGTAGTGTAGGGCCATCAGTGTTGTCTATAATAGACAGACACAAGACTGTTGTGGCTGTGGTGTAGTGTAGGGAGCCATCAGTGTTGTCTATAATAGACATATCACAAGACTGTTGGGGCTGTGATGTAGTGTAGGAGCCATCAGTGTTGTCTATAATAGACATATCACAAGACTGTTTGGGCTGTGGTGTAGTGTAGGAGCCATCAGTGTTGTCTATAATAGACACATCACAAGACTGTTGAGGCTGTGGTGTAGTGTAGGAGCCATCAGTGTTGTCTATAATAGACATATCACAAGACTGTTGGGGCTGTGATGTAGTGTAGGAGCCATCAGTGTTGTCTATAATAGACATATCACAAGACTGTTGGGGCTGTGATGTAGTGTAGGAGCCATCAGTGTTGTCTATAATAGACATATCACAAGACTGTTGGGGCTGTGATGTAGTGTAGGAGCCATCAGTGTTGTCTATAATAGACATATCACAAGACTGTTGGGGCTGTGGTGTAGTGTAGGGAGCCATCAGTGTTGTCTATAATAGACATATCACAAGACTGTTGGGGCTGTGGTGTAGTGTAGGAGCCATCAGTGTTGTCTATAATAGACATATCACAAGACTGTTGGGGCTGTGATGTAGTGTAGGAGCCATCAGTGTTGTCTATAATAGACATATCACAAGACTGTTGGGGCTGTGGTGTAGTGTAGGAGCCATCAGTGTTGTCTATAATAGACATATCACAAGACTGTTGGGGCTGTGGTATAGTGTAGGAGCCATCAGTGTTGTCTATAATAGACATATCACAAGACTGTTGGGGCTGTGGTGTAGTGTAGGAGCCATCAGTGTTGTCTATAATAGACATATCACAAGACTGTTGGGGCTGTGGTGTAGTGTAGGGAGCCATCAGTGTTGTCTATAATAGACATATCACAAGACTGTTGAGGCTGTGATGTGTGTAGGAGCCATCAGTGTTGTCTATAATAGACATATCACAAGACTGTTGGGGCTGTGGTGTAGTGTAGGGAGCCATCAGTGTTGTCTATAATAGACATATCACAAGACTGTTGAGCTGTGGTGTAGTGTAGGAGCCATCAGTGTTGTCTATAATAGACATATCACAAGACTGTTGGGGCTGTGGTGTAGTGTAGGGAGCCATCAGTGTTGTCTATAATAGACATATCACAAGACTGTTGGGGCTGTGGTGTAGTGTAGGAGCCATCAGTGTTGTCTATAATAGACATATCACAAGACTGTTAGGGGCATGTGGTGACATATCACAAGACTGTTGGGGCTGTGATGTAGTGTAGGGAGCCATCAGTGTTGTCTATAATAGACATATCACAAGACTGTTTGGGCTGTGGTGTAGTGTAGGAGCCATCAGTGTTGTCTATAATAGACATATTCACAAGACTGTTGGAGGCTGTGGTGTAGGAGGGGAGCCATCAGTGTTGTCTATAATAGACATATCACAAGACTGTTGGGGCTGTGGTGTAGTGTAGGGGAGCCAATGTTGTCTATAATAGACATATCACAAGACTATTTGGGCTGTGGTGTAGTGTAGGAGCCATCAGTGTTGTCTATAATAGACATATCACAAGACTGTTGAGGCTGTGGTGTATAGTGGGAGCCATCAGTGTTGTCTATAATAGACATATCACAAGACTGTTGGGGCTGTGGTGTAGTGTAGGAGCCATCAGTGTTGTCTATAATAGACATATCACAAGACTGTTGGGGCTGTGGTGTAGTGTAGGAGCCATCAGTGTTGTCTATAATAGACATATCACAAGACTGTTGGAGGCTGTGATGTAGTGTAGGAGCCATCAGTGTTGTCTATAATAGACATATCACAAGACTGTTGGGGCTGTGGTGTAGTGTAGGAGCCATCAGTGTTGTCTATAATAGACATATCACAAGACTGTTGGGGCTGTGGTGTAGTGTAGGAGCCATCAGTGTTGTCTATAATAGACATATCACAAGACTGTTGGGGCTGTGGTGTAGTGTGAGCCATCAGTGTTGTCTATAATAGACATATCACAAGACTGTTGGGGCTGTGGTGTAGTGTAGGGAGCCATCAGTGTTGTCTATAATAGACATATCACAAGACTGTTGGGGCTGTGGTGTAGTGTAGGAGCCATCAGTGTTGTCTATAATAGACATATCACAAGACTGTTGGGGCTGTGGTAGTGTAGGAGCCATCAGTGTTGTCTATAATAGACATATCACAAGACTGTTGGGGCTGTGGTGTAGTGTAGGGAGCCATCAGTGTTGTCTATAATAGACATATCACAAGACTGTTGGGGCTGTGGTGTAGTGTAGGGAGCCATCAGTGTTGTCTATAATAGACATATCACAAGACTGTTGGGCTGTGGTGTAGTGTAGGGAGCCATCAGTGTTGTCTATAATAGACATATCACAAGACTGTTGAGGCTGTGGTGTAGTGTAGGAGCCATCAGTGTTGTCTATAATAGACATATCACAAGACTGTTGGGGCTGTGATGTAGTGTAGGGAGCCATCAGTGTTGTCTATAATAGACATATCACAAGACTGTTGGGGCTGTGGTGTAGTGTAGGAGCCATCAGTGTTGTCTATATAGACATATCACAAGACTGTTGGGGCTGTGATGTAGTGTAGGGGAGCCATCAGTGTTGTCTATAATAGACATATCACAAGACTGTTTGGGCTGTGGTGTAGTGTAGGAGCCATCAGTGTTGTCTATAATAGACACATCACAAGACTGTTGAGGCTGTGGTGTAGTGTAGGAGCCATCAGTGTTGTCTATAATAGACATATCACAAGACTGTTGAGGCTGTGATGTAGTGTAGGGAGCCATCAGTGTTGTCTATAATAGACATATCACAAGACTGTTGGGGCTGTGGTATAGTGTAGGAGCCATCAGTGTTGTCTATAATAGACATATCACAAGACTGTTGGGGCTGTGATGTAGTGTAGGAGCCATCAGTGTTGTCTATAATAGACATATCACAAGACTGTTTGGGCTGTGGTGTAGTGTAGGAGCCATCAGTGTTGTCTATAATAGACACATCACAAGACTGTTGAGGCTGTGGTGTAGTGTAGGAGCCATCAGTGTTGTCTATAATAGACATATCACAAGACTGTTGGGGCTGTGGTGTAGTGTAGGGAGCCATCAGTGTTGTCTATAATAGACATATCACAAGACTGTTGGGGCTGTGTAGTGTAGGAGCCATCAGTGTTGTCTATAATAGACATATCACAAGACTGTTGGAGGCTGTGATGTAGTGTAGGGAGCCATCAGTGTTGTCTATAATAGACATATCACAAGACTGTTTGGGGCTGTGGTGTAGTGTAGGAGCCATCAGTGTTGTCTATATAGACACATCACAAGACTGTTGGGGCTAGGTGTAGTGTAGGAGCCATCAGTGTTGTCTATAATAGACATATCACAAGACTGTTGGGCTGTGGTGTAGTGTAGGAGCCATCAGTGTTGTCTATAATAGACATATCACAAGACTGTTGGGGCTGTGATGTAGTGTAGGAGCCATCAGTGTTGTCTATAATAGACATATCACAAGACTGTTTGTGGCTGTAGTGTATGGGAGCCATCAGTGTTGTCTATAATAGACATATCACAAGACTGTTGGGGCTGTGTGTAGTGTAGGAGCCATCAGTGTTGTCTATAACAGACATATCACAAGACTGTTGGGGCTGTGATGTAGTGTAGGAGCCATCAGTGTTGCCTATAATAGACATATCACAAGACTGTTGAGGCTGTGGTGTAGTGTAGGAGCCATCAGTGTTGTCTATAATAGACATATCACAAGACTGTTGGGGCTGTGATGTAGTGTAGGGAGCCATCAGTGTTGTCTATAATAGACATATCACAAGACTGTTTGGGCTGTGGTGTAGTGTAGGAGCCATCAGTGTTGTCTATAATAGACACATCACAAGACTGTTGAGGCTGTGGTATAGTGTAGGGAGCCATCAGTGTTGTCTATAATAGACATATCACAAGACTGTTGGGGCTGTGGATAATAGACATATAGACTGGATGTGACATCAGTGTTGTCTATAATAGACATATCACAAGACTGTTGGGGCTGTGATGTAGTGTAGGAGCCATCAGTGTTGTCTATAATAGACATATCACAAGACTGTTGGGCTGTGGTATAGTGTAGGAGCCATCAGTGTTGTCTATAATAGACAGCATCACAAGACTGTTGAGGCTGTGGTGTAGTGTAGGAGCCATCAGTGTTGTCTATAATAGACATATCACAAGACTGTTGGGGCTGTGGTGTAGTGTAGGAGCCATCAGTGTTGTCTATAATAGACATATCACAAGACTGTTGGGGCCAGGTGTAGTAGGGAGCCATCAGTGTTGTCTATAATAGACATATCACAAGACTGTTGGGGCTGTGGTGTAGTGTAGGGAGCCATCAGTGTTGTCTATAATAGACATATCACAAGACTGTTGGGGCTGTGGTGTAGTGTAGGAGCCATCAGTGTTGTCTATAATAGACATATCACAAGACTGTTGGGGCTGTGATGTAGTGTAGGGAGCCATCAGTGTTGTCTATAATAGACATATCACAAGACTGTTGAGGCTGTGGTGTAGTGTAGGGAGCCATCAGTGTTGTCTATAATAGACATATCACAAGACTGTTGGGCTGTGGTGTAGTGTAGGGAGCCATCAGTGTTGTCTATAATAGACATATCACAAGACTGTTGGGGCTGTGGTGTAGTGTAGGAGCCATCAGTGTTGTCTATAATAGACATATCACAAGACTGTTGGGGCTGTGATGTAGTGTAGGAGCCATCAGTGTTGTCTATAATAGACATATCACAAGACTATTTGGGCTGTGGTGTAGTGTAGGAGCCATCAGTGTTGTCTATAATAGACATATCACAAGACTGTTGGGGCTGTGATGTAGTGGAGCCATCAGTGTTGTCTATAATAGACATATCACAAGACTGTTGGGGCTGTGATGTAGTGTAGGAGTTATCAGTGTTGTCTATAATAGACATATCACAAGACTGTTGGGGCTGTGGTGTAGTGGGAGCCATCAGTGTTGTCTATAATAGACATATCACAAGACTGTTGAGGCTGTGATGTAGTGTAGGAGCCATCAGTGTTGTCTATACAGACATATCACAAGACTGTTGGGGCTGTGGTGTAGTGTAGGGAGCCATCAGTGTTGTCTATAACAGACATATCACAAGACTGTTGGGGCTGTGGTGTAGTGTGGAGCCATCAGTGTTGTCTATAACAGACATATCACAAGACTGTTGGAGGCTGTGGTGGTGTAGGGAGCCATCAGTGTTGTCTATATAATAGACATATCACAAGACTGTTGGGGCTGTGGTGTAGTGTAGGGGAGCCATCAGTGTTGTCTATAATAGACATATCACAAGACTGTTGGGGCTGTGGTGTAGTGTAGGGAGCCATCAGTGTTGTCTATAATATGACATATCACAAGACTGTTGGGGCTGTGATGTAGTGTAGGGAGCCATCAGTGTTGTCTATACAGACATATCACAAGACCGTTGAGGCTGTGGTGTAGTGTAGGAGCCATCAGTGTTGTCTATAATAGACATATCACAAGACTGTTGGGGCTGTGGTAGTGTAGGGAGCCATCATGTTGTCTATAATAGACATATCACAAGACTGTTGGGGCTGTGGTGTAGTGTAGGGGAGCCATCAGTTGTCTATAATAGACATATCACAAGACTGTTGGGGCTGTGTGTAGTGTAGGGGAGCCATCAGTGTTGTCTATAATAGACATATCACAAGACTGTTGGGGCTGTGATGTAGTGTAGGAGAGCCACCAGTGTTGTCTATAATAGACATATCACAAGACTGTTTGGGCTGTGGTGTAGTGTAGGGAGCCATCAGTGTTGTCTATAATAGACACATCACAAGACTGTTGAGGCTGTGGTGTAGTGTAGGAGCCATCAGTGTTGTCTATAATAGACATATCACAAGACTGTTGGGGCTGTGATGTAGTGTAGGGAGCCATCAGTGTTGTCTATAATAGACATATCACAAGACTGTTTGGGCTGTGGTGTAGTGTAGGAGCCATCAGTGTTGTCTATAATAGACATATCACAAGACTGTTGGGGCTGTGGTGTAGTGTCAGTGTTGTCAAGACATCACAAAGACTGTCTGTGGTGTAGTGTAGGGAGCCACAGTGTTGTCTATAATAGACATATCACAAGACTATTGATGTGGGTGTAGTGTAGGGAGCCATCAGTGTTGTCTATAATAGAATATACCACAAGACCCTGTACAGGCTGTGATGTAGTGTAGAGCTACACTCAGTGTTGTCTATAATAGACATATCACAAGACTGTTGGGGCTGTGGTATAGTGTAGGAGCCATCAGTGATCTATAATAGACATATCACAAGACTGTTGGGGCTGTGGTGTAGTGTAGGAGCCATCAGTGTGTCTATATAGACATATCACAAGACTGTTGGGGCTGTGGTGTAGTGTAGAGCCAATCAGTGTTGTCTATATACAGGACATATCACAAGACTGTTGAGGCTGTGGATGTAGTGTAGGAGCCATCAGTGTCTGTTATAATAGACATATCACAAGACTAGCTGTGTAGTGTAGGAGCCATCAGTGTTGTCTATAACAGACATATCACAAGACTGTTGGGGCTGTGGTGTGTGTAGGAGCCATCAGTGCTGTCTATAATAGACATATCACAAGACTGTTGAGGCTGTGGTGTAGTGTAGGAAGCCATCAGTGTTGCCTATAATAGACATATCACAAGACTGTTGGGGCTGTGGTGTAGTGTAGGGAGCCATCAGTGTTGTCTATAATAGACATATCACAAGACTGTTGGGGCTGTGGGGATGTAGTGGTAGGGAGCCATCAGTGTTGTCTATACAGACATATCACAAGACTGCTGTGGCTGTGATGTAGTGAGGGAGCCATCAGTGTTGTCTATTGTAGACATATCACAAGACTGTTGGGGCTGTGATGTAGTGGGGAGCCATCAGTGTTGTCTATAATAGACATATCACAAGACTGTTGGGGCTGTGATGTAGTGTAGGGAGCCAACGTGTTGTCTATAATAGACATATCACAAGACTGTTGGGGCTGATGTAGTGTAGGAGCCATCAGTGTTGTCTATAATAGAGACATTCACAAGACTGTTTGGGCTGTGGTAGTGTAGGAGCCACCGTGTTGTCTATATAACAGACATATCACAAAGACTGTTGAGGCTGTGGTATATGTAGGGAGCCTATACAGGTCATGTCACAAGCACGTTAGCTGTGATGGTGTAGGAGCCACTGTGCTGTCTATAATAGACATATCAAAGACTGTTTGGGCTGTGGGTGTAGTGTAGGGAGCCATCAGTGTTGTCTATAATAGACATATCACAAGACTGTTGGGGCTGTGGTGTGTAGGAGCCACAGTTAGTCTTAATATACATATCACAAGACTAAGTTGGGGCTGTGGTGAGGTAGGAGCCACACTAAAGGTTCAGATGTGTAGTGTAGGGAGCCATCAGTGTTGTCTATAATAGACATATCACAAGACTGTTGAGGCTGTGGTGTAGTGTAGGGAGCCATCAGTGTTGTCTATAATAGACATATCACAAGACTGTTGGGGCTGTGGTGTAGTGTAGGAGTCATCAGTGTTGTCTATATAGACATATCACAAGACTGTTGGGGCTGTGGTGTAGTGTAGGGAGCCATCAGTGTTGTCTATAATAGACATATCACAAGACTGTTGAGGCTGTGGTGTAGTGTAGGGAGCCATCAGTGTTGTCTATAATAGACATATCACAAGACTGTTGGGGCTGTGGTGTAGTGTAGGAGCCATCAGTGTTGTCTATAATAGACATATCACAAGACTGTTGGGGCTGTGGTGTAGTGTAGGGAGCCATCAGTGTTGTCTATAATAGACATATCACAAGACTGTTGAGGCTGTGGTGTAGTGTAGGGAGCCATCAGTGTTGTCTATAATAGACATATCACAAGACTGTTGGGGCTGTGGTGTAGTGTAGGGAGCCATCAGTGTTGTCTATAATAGACATATCACAAGACTGGGGCTGTGTGTGTGTAGGGACCATCAGTGTTGTAATAGACATATCACAAGACTGTTGGGGCTGTGGTGTAGTGTAGGAGCCATCAGTGTTGTCTATAATAGACATATCACAAGACTGTTGTGGGCCAGGAAGTAGTGTAGGGAGCCACTGCAAGGTTGTCTATAATAGACATATCACAAGACTGTTGAGGCTGTGATGTAGTGTAGGGAGCTACTCAGTGTTGTCTAGAAGATCACAAGACTGTTTAAGCCAGGTGGTGTGTAGGAGCCACCGTGTTAGTCTATAATAGACACATCAAGACTGTTGAGGTTGTGGTAGTGTAGGGAGCATCAGTGTTGTCTATAATAGACATATCACAAGACTGTTGGGGCCAGGTGTAGTGGGGGGAGCCACTGTGTTGTCTATAATAGACATATCACAAGACTGTTTGGGCTGTGTGTAGTGTAGGGAGCCATCAGTGTTGTCTATAATAGACATATCACAAGACTGTTGAGGCTGTGGTGTTATGTCTATAATATACATATCACAAGACTGATGTAAGGGATTTAATCAGAAAGGTCTATAATAGACATATCACAAGACTGTTGGGGCTGTGGTGCAGTGTAGGAGCCATCAGTGTTGTCTATAATAGACATATCACAAGCACTGCTGGGGGCTGTGGATGGAGTGGGAGCCATCAGTGTTGTCTATGTGCACAGATATATCACAAGACTGTTAAATGTGCAGTGTAGGGAGCTCAGTGTTAATTCAGTAAAGACATATCACAATAAGACTGCTGGGGCTGTGGTGCAGTGTAGGGAGCCACTGTGTGCTGCTGTCTATACAGACATATCACACAAGACTGTTGGGGCTGTGGTGCAGTGTAGGGTTTTCATCAGTGTTTGCTCATAACAGACATATCACAAGACTGTTGAGGCTG
Organism: Oncorhynchus nerka; assembly: GCF_034236695.1. Lineage (NCBI taxonomy): Eukaryota > Metazoa > Chordata > Actinopteri > Salmoniformes > Salmonidae > Oncorhynchus > Oncorhynchus nerka. Next base: position 17,620 of record NW_027037486.1, read on the forward strand.
TGGTGTAGTGTAGGGAGCTTATCAGTGTTGTCTATAATAGACATATCACAAGACTGTTGGGGCTGTGATGTAGTGTAGGAGCCACAAAAGGTCTATAACAGACATATCACAAGACTGTTGGGGATGGGTGTAGTGTAGGGAGCCATCAGTGTTGTCTATAATAGACATATCACAAGACTGTTGGGGCTGTGATGTAGTGTAGGAGCCATCAGTGTTGTCTATAATAGACATATCACAAGACTGTTGGGGCTGTGGTGTAGTGTAGGAGCCATCAGTGTTGTCTATAATAGACATATCACAAGACTGTTGAGGCTGTGGTGTAGTGTAGGGAGCCATCAGTGTTGTCTATAATAGACATATCACAAGACTGTTGGGGCTGTGGTGTAGTGTAGGGAGCCATCAGTGTTGTCTATAATAGACATATCACAAGACTGTTGGGGCTGTGGTGTAGTGTAGGGAGCCATCAGTGTTGTCTATAATAGACATATCACAAGACTGTTGGGGCTGTGGTGTAGTGTAGGGAGCCATCAGTGTTGTCTATAATAGACATATCACAAGACTGTTGGGGCTGTGGTGTAGTGTAGGGAGCCATCAGTGTTGTCTATAATAGACATATCACAAGACTGTTGGGGCTGTGGTGTAGTGTAGGGAGCCATCAGTGTTGTCTATAATAGACATATCACAAGACTGTTGAGGCTGTGGTGTAGTGTAGGGAGCCATCAGTGTTGTCTATAATAGACATATCACAAGACTGTTGGGGCTGTGGTGTAGTGTAGGGAGCCATCAGTGTTGTCTATAATAGACATATCACAAGACTGTTGGGGCTGTGGTGTAGTGTAGGGAGCCATCAGTGTTGTCTATAATAGACATATCACAAGACTGTTGGGGCTGTGGTGTAGTGTAGGAGCCATCAGTGTTGTCTATAATAGACATATCACAAGACTGTTGGGGCTGTGGTGTAGTGTAGGGAGCCATCAGTGTTGTCTATAATAGACATATCACAAGACTGTTGGGGCTGTGGTGTAGTGTAGGGAGCCATCAGTGTTGTCTATAATAGACATATCACAAGACTGTTGGGGCTGTGGTGTAGTGTAGGGAGCCATCAGTGTTGTCTATAATAGACATATCACAAGACTGTTTGGGCTGTGGTGTAGTGTAGGGAGCCATCAGTGTTGTCTATGGCAGGTATATCACAAGACTGTTGGGGCTTTGTGATGTAGTGTAGGAAGCCCTCAGTGTTGTCTATAATAGTATATCACAAGACTGTTGGGGCTGTGATGTAGTGTAGGGGAGCCATCAGTGTTGTCTATAATAGACATATCACAAGACTGTTTGGGCTGTGGTGTAGTGTAGGGAGCCATCAGTGTTGTCTATAATAGACATATCACAAGACTGTTGGGGCTGTGGTATAGTGTAGGGAGCCATCAGTGTTGTCTATAATAGACATATCACAAGACTGTTAGGGGCTGTGGTGTAGTGTAGGGAGCCATCAGTGTTGTCTATAATAGACATATCACCAAGACTGTTGGGGCTGTGGTGTAGTGTAGGGAGCCATCAGTGTTGTCTATAATAGACATATCACAAGACTGTTGAGGCTGTGATGTAGTGTAGGGAGCCATCAGTGTTGTCTATAATAGACATATCACAAGACTGTTGGGGCTGTGGTGTAGTGTAGGGAGCCATCAGTGTTGTCTATAATAGACATATCACAAGACTGTTGGGGCTGTGGTGTAGTGTAGGGAGCCATCAGTGTTGTCTATAATAGACATATCACAAGACTGTTGGGGCTGTGGTGTAGTGTAGGGAGCCATCAGTGTTGTCTATAATAGACATATCACAAGACTGTTGGGGCTGTGGTGTAGTGTAGGAGCCATCAGTGTTGTCTATAATAGACATATCACAAGACTGTTGGGGCTGTGGTGTAGTGTAGGGAGCCATCAGTGTTGTCTATAATAGACATATCACAAGACTGTTGGGGCTGTGGTGTAGTGTAGGGAGCCATCAGTGTTGTCTATAATAGACATATCACAAGACTGTTGGGGCTGTGGTGTAGTGTAGGGAGCCATCAGTGTTGTCTATAATAGACATATCACAAGACTGTTGGGGCTGTGGTGTAGTGTAGGGAGCCATCAGTGTTGTCTATAATAGACATATCACAAGACTGTTGGGGCTGTGGTGTAGTGTAGGGAGCCATCAGTGTTGTCTATAATAGACATATCACAAGACTGTTGGGGCTGTGGTGTAGTGTA
>NW_027037487.1:0-19869 GCF_034236695.1 Oncorhynchus nerka
CCCTCCACTACACACCACTAACCCCACCACTACACACTCACCAACCCCACCACCACACACCACTAACCCCACCACTACACACTCACTAACCCCACCACTACACACTCACTAACCCCACCACTACACACCCACTAACCCCACCACCACACACCTACTAACCCCACCGCTACACACTCACTCAACCCCACCACTACACACTCACCAACCCCACCACTACACACTCACTAACCCCACACTACACACTCACCAACCCCCACCACTACTACACCACTAACCCCACCGCTACACACTCACTAACCCCACCACTACACACTCACTAACCCCTCCACTACACACTCACTAACCCCACCACTACACACTCACTAACCCCTCCACTACACACTCACTAACCCCTCCACTATACACTCACTAACCCCACCTGCTACACACCATCTAACCCCTCCCACTACACACTCACAAACCCCACCGCTACACACCCATCTAACCCCTCCTGTTACACACTCACCAACCCCACCTCTACACACTCACAAACCCCACCTCCACACTCAGCTAACCCCACCACTACACACTCACTAACCCCACCGCTACACACTCACTAACCCCTCCACTACACACTCACTAACCCCCCACTACACACTCACTAACCTCCCACCACTATACACTCACTAACCCCTCCACCTACACACTCACTAACCCCTACCGCCACACACTCGCTAACCCCTCCACTAATCACACCTGCTAACCCTCCACTACACACTCACTAACCTCCAACCACTACACACCATCTAACCCCTCCGCTACACACTCACTAACCCCACCTCTACACACTCACTAACCCCTCCACCATCACACTCACCAACCCCTCCACTACACACTCACTAACCCCACCGCTACACACTCACCAACCCCTCCACTACACACTCACTAACCCCACCACTACACACTCACTAACCCCACCACTACACACTCACTAACCCCACTCACTACACACTCACCTAACCCCATCCGCTACACACTCACTAACCCCACCGCTACACACCACCAACCTCCATCGCTACACACTCACTAACCCCACCGCTACACACTCACTAACCCCTCCACTACACACTCACTAACCCCATCGCTACACACTCACTAACCCCATCCGCTCACACACTCACCAACCCCATCGCTACACACTCACTAACCCCACCGCTACACACTCACTAACCCCACCACTACACACTCACTAACCCCATCGCTACACACTCACTAACCCCACCGCTACACACTCACTAACCCCACCGCCACACACTCACTAACCCCATCGCCACACGACTCACTAACCCAACCGCTACACACTCACTAACCCCACCCTTACAAACTCACTAACCCCACCTCTACACACCTCACTAACCCCACCACTACACACTCACAAACCCCTCCACTATACACTCACTAACCCCTCCACTACACACTCACTAACCCCTACTGCTACACACCATCTAACCCCTCCGTTATACACTCCAACAACCTCTCCACCACACACTCACTAACCCCTCCACTACACACTCACTAACCCCACTGCCACACACCATCTAACCCCTCCGCTATACACTCAACAACCTCCCACCTCACACCCACTAACCCCTCCACTACACACTCACTAACCCCACCGCCACACACTCACCAACCCCTCCACTACACACTCACTAACCCCATCCACTACACACTCACCAACCCAACCGCTACACACACTCACCAACCCAACCGCTACACACTCACTAACCCCACCGCCACACACCTACTAACCCCACCTGCTACACACTCACTAACCCCATCCCTACACACTCACAAACCCCACTACTACACAAACTCACCAACCCCCCCACTACACCCACTAACCCCACCCGCTACACACTACTAACCCCACCGCTACACACCACCAACCTCCACCGCACACACTCACTAACCCCACCGCTCACACACTCACTAACCCCACCGCTACACACTCACTAACCTCCACTCCCTACACACTCACTAACCCCACCGCCACACACACTCACTAACCCCACCGCTACACACTCACCAACCCCACCGCTACACACTCACCAACCCCACCGCTACACACTCACTAACCCCACCGCTACACACTCACTAACCCCACCGCTACACACTCACTAACCCCACCGCTACACACTCACTAACTCCACCACTCACACTCACTACACCTACACCTCACTACCACCTCACACTCACTAACCCCACCGCTACACACTCACTAACCCCATCCACTACACACCACTAACCCTCCACTACACACCCACTAACCTCCACTACACACTCACCAACCCCACCACTACACACTCACTAACCCCTCCACTACACACTCACTAACCTCCACTACACACTCACTAACCCCACTGCTACACACCATCTAACCCCTCCACAATCTCACCTACACTCACTAACCCCACTACACACCACTACACTACACTAACCCCTCCACCACACACTCACTAACCCCACCACTACACACTCACTAACCCCACCACTACACACTCACTAACCCCACCACCACACACTCACTAACCCCACACACTGACACCTCCACTACACCCCAACCATCGCTACACACTCACTAACCCTACCGCTACACACTCACTAACCCCACCTCTACAAACTCACTAACCCCACCTACACACTCACTACCCCACCACTACACACTCACTAACCCCACTACTACACACTCACTAACCCCTCCACTATACACTCACTAACACCCACTGCTACACACCATCTAACCCCTCCTTACACACTCAACTAACCTCTCCACCTACACACTCACTAACCCCTCCACTACACACTCACTAACCCCACTACTACACACCATCTAACCCCCATCCGTCATACACTAACAATCGCCTCTCCACCATCCACACTCACTAACCCCACCGCTACACACTCGCTAACCCCTCCACTACACACTCACTAACCCTCCACTACACTCACTAACCCCTCCACTACACACTCACTAACCCCACACTCACACACTAACCCACACTACACTCACTAACCCCACTCACACAACTCACTCAACTCACTAACCCCCACTACACCACTCACTAACCCACCACTACACACTCACTAACCTCCACTACACACTCACTAACCCCACCGCTACACACCACCAACCCCTCCACTACACACTCACTAACCCCACCGCTACACACTCACTAACCCCACGCTATACACACTCACTAACCCCACCTCTACACACTCACTAACCCCACCGCCACACACTCACTAACCCCACCGCCACACACTCACTAACCCCACCGCTACACACTCACTAACCCAACCGCTACACACTCACTAACCCCACCTCTACAAACTCACTAACCCCACCTCTACACACTCACTAACCCCACCACTACACACTCACAAACCCCTCCACTATACACACACTAACCCTCCACTATACACTCACCACACCACTCCACCACTACACACCATCTAACCCCTCCTTTACACACTCACTAACCCCACCTCCACACACTCACAAACCCCTCCACTACACACTCACTAACCCCACCGCTACACACCATCTAACCCCTCCGTTATACACCAACAACCTCTCCACCACACACTCACTAACCCCACCGCTACACACTCACTAACCCCTCAACTACATACTCACTAACCCCACCGCCACACACTCGCTAACCCCTCCACTACACACTCACTAACCCATCCACTACACACTCACAAACCCCTCCACTTCACACTCACTAACCCCACCTCTACAAACTCACTAACCCCACCTCTACACACTCACTAACCACACCACTATACACACACTCAACCCCTCCACTATACACTCACCACTCCACCACTACACACCATCTAACCCCTCCTTTACACACTCACTAACCCCACCTCTACACACTCACAAACCCTCCACTACACACTCACTAACCCCACTGCTACACACCATCTAACCCCTCCGTTATACACTCAACAACCTCTCCACCACACACTCACTAACCCCACCGCCACACACTCGCTAACCCCTCCACAATACACTCAGTAACCCCTCCACTATACACTCACTAACCCTCCACTATACACCCGCTAACCCCTCAACTACATACTCACTAACCCCACCGCCACACGCTCACTAACCCCTCCACTATACACTCACTAACCCTCCACTATACACTCACTAACCCCTCCACTATACACTCGCTAACCCCTCCACCTACACTCACTAACCCCTCCGCCACACACTCACTAACCACACCACTACACACTCACTAACCCTCCACTATACACTCACAAACCCCTCAACTACACACTCACTAACCCCCCCACTACACACTCACTAATCCCACCACTACACACTCACTAACCCCTCCACTACACACTCGCTAACCCCTCCAAATCACATTTGCTAACCCCTCCACTATACACTCACTAACCACACCGCTACACACTCACTAACCCCACCTCTACACACTCACTAACCCCACCGCTACACACTCACTAACCCCACCGCTACACACTCACTAACCCCACCGCTACACACTCACTAACCCCACCGCTACACACTCACTAACCCCACCGCTACACACTCACTAACCCCACCCCTACACACTCACTAACCCCACCGCTACACACCACTAACCCCACCTCTACACACTCACTAACCCCACCACTACACACTCACAAACCCTCCACTATACACTCACTAACCCCTCCACTACACACTCACTAACCCCACTGCTACACACCATCTAACCCTCCAAATCACATTTGCTAACCCCTCCACTATACACTCACTAACTCCACCGCTACACACCATCTAACCCCTCCACTACACACTCACTAACCCCTCCACGACACACTCACTAACCCCACCACTACACACTCACCAACCCCTCCACTACACACTCACTAACCCCACCACTACACACTCACTAACCCCACCACTACACACTCACTAACCCCACCACTACACACTCACTAACCCCACCACTACACACTCACTAACCCCACCGCTACACACTCACTAACCCCTCCACTACACACTCGCTAACCCCTCCAAATCACATTTGCTAACCCCTCCACTATACACTCACTAACCACACCGCTACACACTCACTAACCCCACCTCTACACACTCACTAACCCCACTGCTACACACTCACTAACCCCACCGCTACACACTCACTAACCCCACCGCTACACACTCACTAACCCCTCCACTACACACTCACTAACCCCACCGCTACACACTCACCTAACCCTCACGCTACACACTCACTAACCCAACCGCCTACACACTCACTAACCACACCGCTACACACTCACTAACCCCACCACTACACACTCACAAACCCCTCCACTATACACTCACTAACCCCTCCACTACACACTCACTAACCCCACTGCTACACACCATCTAACCCTCCAAATCACATTTGCTAACCCCTCCACTATACACTCACTAACTCCACCGCTACAACCCACCTCTGCATAAACCCACTAACCCACCTCTACACACTCACTAACCACACCACTACAACACTCACCACTGTGTCCCACTCCACTAAACACCACCCAAACCAACACACACTCACTAACCACCACTACACACTCACTAACCCCACCACCACACACTCACTAACCCCACCTTACTGCACTCACTAACCCCTCCACTACACACTCGTAACCCCTCCAAATCATATTTGCTTAACCCCTCTAAACTCACCCCAACCACATGCCCCACTCCCTAACCCTCTACACACTCACCAAACCCCTCCACTACACTCATCTAACCCCTCCGCACACTCCACCCCACCTCAACCCCACTGCTCCAATAACCCCTCAAATCACATTTCACTAACTCCACTACACACTCACTAACTCCCACTACACACCAAACCCTCCACACCTCACTAACCCCTCCACTAACCTCCCGAACCCCTCCCTCCACTCACTCCCTAACCCCTCCACCACACACTCTAACCCCTCCACACTCGCTAACCCCTCCACTAAACTCTAACCCTCCACTATACACTCACTAACCCCACTGCTACACACTCACTAACCCTCCACTATACACTCCCTAACCCCACCACTACACTCATCTAACCCAACTACACTCACTAACCCCAAACACACTCACTAACCCCTCCACTACACACTCTAACCCCTCCACTATACACTCACTAACCCCATTGCTACACACCATCTAACCCCTCCACTATACACTCACAAACCCCTCCTACACACTCACTAACACTACACACTCACTAACCCCACCACTACACACTCACTAACCTCCACTCACACTCACTAACCCCTCCACTACACACTACTAACCCCACCGCACACACCACCAACCCCCTCCACTACACACTCACTAACCCAACCGCTACACACTCACTAACCCCAACTATACAAACTCACTAACCCCACCTCTACACACTCACTAACCCCTCTGCCTCACACTCACTAACCTCCACTATACACACTCACTAACCCCACCGCTACACACTCACTAACCCAACACTACACACCACCTACAAACTCACTAACCCCACCTCACACACTCACTAACCCCATACACACTCACAAACCCCTCCACTATACACACACTAACCCCCTCCACTATACACCACTCACTCACCCACCACTACACACCATCTAACCCTCCTTACACACTCACCAACCCCACCTCCACACACCACAAACCCCTCCACTACACATCTAACCCCACTGCTACACACCATCTAACCCTCCGTTATACACTCAACAACCTCTCCACCACACACTCACTAACCCCACCGCTACACACTCACTAACCCTCAACTACATACTCACTAACCCCACCGCTACACACTCGCTAACCCCCTCCACTACACACTCACTAACCCATCCACTACACACTCACAAACCCCTCCACTTCACACTCACTAACCCCACCTCTACAAACTCACTAACCCCACCTCTACACACTCACTAACCACACCACTATACACACACTAACCCCCTCCACTATACACTCACTCACCCACCACTACACACCATCTAACCCCTCCTTACACACTCACTAACCCCACCTCTACACACTCACAAACCCCTCCACTCACACACTCACTAACCCCACTGCTACACACCATCTAACCCCTCCGTTATACACTCAACAATCCCTCCACCACACACTCACTAACCCCACCGCCACACACTCGCTAACCCTCTCCACAATACACTCAGTAACCCCTCCACTATACACTCACTAACCCCCTCCACTATACACTCGCTAACCCCTCAACTACATGCTCACCACTAACCCCACCGTACACGCTCACCAACCCTCCACTATACACTCACTAACCCTCCACTATACACTCACTAACCCCTCCACCATACACTCGCTAACCCCTCCACCTCACTGCCACTAACCCTCAGCCACACTCACTAACCACACCACTACACACTCACTAACCTCCACTATACACTCAAACCCCTCAACTACACACTCACTAACCCCCCCACTACACACTCACTAATCCCACCACTACACACTCACTAACCCTCCACTACACACTCGCTAACCCCTCCAAATCACATTTGCAACCCTCCACTATACACTCACTAAACCACACCGCACACACTCACTAACCCCACCTCTACACACTCACTAACCCCACCGCTACACACTCACTAACCCCATACACACTCACTTAACCCCACCGGCTACACACTCACTAACCCCACCGCTACACACTCACTAACCCCCTCCGCTCACACACCACTAACCCCATCGCTACACACCATAACCCTAACACACCACTAACCCCACCTCTACACACCACCAACCCCACCTCTACACACTCACAAACCCCTCCACTATACACCTTACTAACTCCTCCACTACACACTCACTAACCCACTGCTACACACCATCTAACCCTCCAAATCACATTTGCTAACCCTCCACTATACACTCACTAACTCCACTACACACCATCTAACCCCTCCACTACACACTCACTAACCTCCACGACACACTCACTAACCCCACCACTACACACTCACCAACCCTCCACTACACACTCACTAACCCCACCACTACACACTCACTAACCCCACCACTACACACTCACTAACCCCACCACTACACACTCACTAACCCCACCACTACACACTCACTAACCCCACCGCTACACACTCACTAACCCCTCCACTACACACTCGCTAACCCCTCCAAATCACATTTGCTAACCCCTCCACTATACACTCACTAACCACACCGCTACACACTCACTAACCCCACCTCTACACACTCACTAACCCCACTGCTACACACTCACTAACCCCACCACTACACACTCACTAACCCCACCACACACACTCACTAACCCCACCGCTACACACTCACCTAACCCCATCACACACACTCACTAACCCAACCCACACACTCACTAACCCCACCTCTACACACTCACTAACCCCACCACTACACACTCACAAACCCTCCACTATACACTCACTAACCCCTCCACTACACACTCACTAACCCCCTGCTACACACCATCTAACCCCTCCAAATCACATTTGCTAACCCCTCCACTATACACTCACTAACTCCACTACACACCATCTAACCCTCCACTACACACTCACTGCCCCTCCCCACACTCACCAACCCCTCCACACACACCACTAACCACCACTACACACTCACCAACCCCTCCACACACACTCACTAACCCCACCACTCACTAACCCCACCACTACACACTCACTAACCCCACCACTACACACTCACTAACCCCACCACTACACACTCACTAACCCCACCACTACACACTCACTAACCCCACCGCTACACACTCACTAACCCCACCACTACACACTCACTAACCCCACCGCTACACACTCACTAACCCCTCCACTACACACTCACTAACCTCCACTACACACACTCACTAACCCCACCACTACACACTCACTAACCCCCTCCACTACACACTCACTAACCCCTCCACTATACACTCACTAACCCCACTGCTACACACCATCTAACCCCTCCACTATACACTCACAAACCCCACCGCTACACACCATCTAACCCCTCTGTTACACACTCACTAACCCCACCTCTACACACTCACAAACCCCCACTCACACTCAGTAACCCCTCCACTACACACTCACTAACCCCACCGCTTATACACCACTAACCCTCCACTACACACTCACTAACCCCCCAACACACTCACTAATCCCACCACTACACACCCCAACCCCTCCACTTCACACACTCACTAACCCCTCCACTACACACTGCTAACCCCTCCACTACACACTCACTAACCCCTCCACTACACACTCACTAACCCCTCCACTACACACCACTAACCCCTCCACTACACACTCACTAACCCCAACACTCACTAACCCCCCACTGCTACTAACACACGATACATCTAACCCCCCTCCACGATACACTCACTAACCCCACCACTCACACACTCACTAACCCCTCCACTACACACACTCACTAACCCCTCCACTACACACTTACTAACCTCCACTACACACTCAGTAACCCCTCCGCTAACCCCTCCACTATACACTCAATAACCCCATGCACACACCATCTAACCCCTCCACTACACACTCACAAACCCCACCGCTACACACCATCTAACCCCACTCTACACACTCACTCGGTACTAACCCCTCCACTACACACTCACTAACCCCTCCACTATACACTCACTCACAACACCATCTAACCCTCCACTATACACTCACTAACCCCCCACTACACACCATCTAACCCCACTACACACTCACTAACCCCACCTCTACACACTCACAAACTAACCCAGTAACCCCTCCACTACACACTCACTAACCCCACCGCTACACACTCACCAACCCCTCCACTACACACCTCACTAACCCAACCGCTACACACTCACTAACCCCAACTATACAAACTCACTAACCCACCTCTACACACTCACTAACCCCACCGCTACACACCACAAACCCCACCGCCACACACTCACTAACCCCACCACTACACACCACAACCCCACTACACACCTCACCAACCCCACTGCTACAAAGTCACTAACCCCTCCACTACACACTCAACCTAACCCCACTGCTACACACTCTAACCCCTCCAAATCATACTCACTAACCCCACTGTTACCCGGCTAACCCCTCCACTACACACTCATCTAACCCATCCACTACACACTCACAAACCCTCCACTTCACACTCACTAACCCCACCTCTACAAACTCACTAACCCCTCCACTACACACTCACTAACCACACCACTATACACACACTAACCCCCTCCACTATACACTCACTAACTCCACCACTACACACCATCTAACCTCCACTACACACTCACTAACCCCACCTCTACACACTCACAAAACCTCCCACCACTACACACTGCACCAACCGTTATCTAACCCTCTCCACTACACACTCACTAAACCCCTCATCTAACCCTCTACACACTCACTAACCCCACCACTACACACCACTAACCCCTGTTACACACTACCAACACACACAACCCCACCACTACACACTCACTAACCCCTCCACCACTCACTAACACTACACACTAACCCCTCCACTACACTCACAAACCCAACCACTACACACCATCTAACCCCTCCAAATCACTAACCCCACCTCTACACACTCACAAACCCCTCCACCACTACACACTCACTAACCCCTCCACTACACACTCACTAACCCCTCCACTACACCTCTAACTGCTACACACCACTAACCCCAACTATACACACTCACTAACCCCACCGCTACACACCATCTAACCCCCCCACTACACACTCACTAACCCCACCGCTACACACTCACTAACCCCATCGCTACACACTCACTAACCCAACCGCTACACACTCACTAACACTCAAACTCACTAACCCCACCTACACACTCAGTAACCCCACCACTACACACTCACTAACCCCACTATACACTCACTAACCCCTCCACTACACACTCACTAACCCCACTGCTACACACCATCTAACCCCTCCAAATACACACTCACCACCCCTCCACTACACACTCACTAACCCCCTCCACTATACACTCACTAACCCCACCGCTACAAACCTAACCCCTCCACTAACCTCCTCCACTACACACTCTAACTAACCCTAACCACCTCTACACACTCACAAACCCCTCCACTCACACTCACTAATCCCTCCACTAACACTCCTAACCACCGCTACACACTCACCAACCCCTCCACTACACACACCACTAACCCCACTCCTTACACACTCACTAACCCCACCGCTACACACTCACAAACCCCACCACACACACCACTAACCCAACCGCTACACACTTACTAACCCCACCACTACAAACTCACTAACCCCACCGCCACACACTCACTAAACCCACACCACTAACCCCTCAACACATACTCACTAACCCCATCGCTACACACTCACTAACCCCTCCACTACACACTAACCCATCCACTAACCCCAAACCCCTCCACTCTCACACTCACTAACCCCACCTCTACAAACTCACTAACCTCCCACTACACACTACTAACCACACCACTATACACACACTAACCCCTCCACTATACACTCACAAACCCCACCGCTACACACCATCTAACCCTCTGTTACACACTCACTAACCCCACCTCTAACACACCACAAACCCTCCACCACACACTCACTAACCCCACTGCTACACACCATCTAACCCCTCCGTTATACACCAACAACCCTCCACTACACACTCACTAACCCTTGCCACACACCTGCACCCCTCCACAATACACTCAGTAACCCTCCACTATACACTCACTAACCCCCTCCACTATACACCACTAACCCCTCAACACGATACACTAACCCCACCGTTTAACCCCTAACCTCTCCACTATACACTCACTAACCCTCCACTATACACCGCTAACCCCTCCACTATACACTCGCTAACCCCTCCACCTCACTCACACTCCGCTACACACCCTCAACCACACCACTACACACCACTAACCCCTCCACTATACACTCACAAACCCTCAACACACATCACTAACCTCCACTACACACCACTAATCACCAAACACCCTAACCCCTCCACCACACACCGCTAACCCCCCAAATCACTGTTACACACTCACTAACCCCACCTCTACACACTCACTAACCTCCACTACACACCACCAACCCCACCCTCACACTCGCTAACCCCAACTACACACTCACTAACCCCACTGCTACACACCATCTAACCCCCACACACTCACAAACCCCACCATACACACTCAACTAACCTCCATCTAACACCACTAACCCAACCACCACACTCACTAACCCCACCTCTACACACACTCACAACACCTCCAAACCCTCCCACTATACACTCACTAACCCCTCCACTACACACTCACTAACCCCACCGCTACACACATCTAACCCCTCCAAATCACATTCACTAACCCCTCCACTATACACACAACCCCACCGCTAAGCAACCATCTAACCTTCCACCACACACTCACTAACCACTACACACTACCAACTCCACACACACTCACAAACCCCTCTCTACACACTCACTAACCCCACCACTACACACTCACTAACCCCACCGCTACACACTCACTAAACCCCACCACTACACACTCACTAACCCCACCGCTACACACTCACTAACCCTCCCCACCTCTAACAAACTCACTAACCCACCATACACCTCACTAACCACACCACACACTCACTAAACCCCACATCTACACACCACAACCCCACTGCCACACACTCACTAACCCCATCGCTACACACACCTAACCCCACCAAATCACACTACTAACCCCACTACACACTCACTAACCCAAATCCACACACCACTAACACACCATCTAACCCCTCCGCAACACACTCACTAACCCCACCACTACACACTCACAAACCCTCCACTACACACTCACTAACCCCTCCACTACACACTCACTAACCCACTGCTACACACCATTTAACCCTCCACTATACACCAACAACCCCTCCACCACACTAACTCCACTAACACCATCTAACCCTCCACTACACACTAAACTAACCCTCCACTACACACTTCACTAACCCCCCCACACACTACTAACCCCACTGCTACACACCACCAACCCCTCCACTACACACTCACTAACCTTCTCCATCACACTACTAACCCCACCACTACACACTTCACTAACCCTCCACTACACACTCACTAACCCCACCACTACACACTTCACTAACCCCATCGCTACACACCTCACTAACCCCACCACTACACACCACTAACCCCACCATACACACACTAACCTCCACTATACACTCTAACTCACTACACACCACTACACTACACACTCTAACTCTCCTTCTACACACTCACTAACCCTCCACTACACACTAACTAACCCCTGTGCTACAAACTCACAAACCCCTCCACTACACACTCACAAACCCCACTGCTACACACCATCTAACCCTGTTACACACTCACTAACCCCACCTCACACACTCACAAACCCCACTACCACACATAGTAACCCCTCCGTTATACACTCAACTAACCCCACCGCTCACACTCACTAACCCCTCCACTACACTCAGTAACCCCCCACTACACACACCACTAACCCCTCCACTATACACTCACAACCCCTCCACTCAACTAACATACACACTAACCCTCCACACATTTGCTTAACCCTCCACAATACAACTAACCCTCCACTATACACCTCACTAACCCCTCCTCTACACTATCCACACACACTCACCAACCCCTCCACTACATACTCACTAACCCCACCGCCACACACTCACCAACCCTCCATCACACACTTCACTAACCCCACCGCTACACACTCACAAACCCACCACTACACACCTACTAACCCCTAATTTCACAAACTCACTAACCCTATTCACACACACCTAACCTAAACTACACACCACTAACCCATAGTTAACACACCACTAACCTCTCCACTAAACACTACAAACCCCAACTACACACTCATCGCTACAACTACCAACCCCATCGCTACACAATCCTAACCCCATCGTGCCACACACTCACTAACCATCGCTTCTCCCCACTAACACCTACTAACCCAACCGCTACACACTCACTAACCCCTCCAAATCACACTTACCAACCCCATCGCAACAGACTCACTAACCCAACCGCTACACACCACTAACCCCACCGTTACACACTCACCAACCCCACCTCTACACACTCACTAACCCCACCACTACACACTCACAAATCCTCCACTATACACCACTAACCCCTCCACTACACAACCCCACCACTACACACTCACTAACCACTACACACTCACCAACCCTCCACTATACACTACTAACCCCCACTGCCACACACCACTCCAACCCTCCACTATACAAACTCACAAACCCCACCGCTACACACATCTAACCCCACTGTTACACACTCACTAACCCCACCTACACACTCACACCACTCTACCTCACACTCAGTAACCCCTCCACTAATACCACTAACCCAACCGCCATACACCCCAACCCCTCCACAAACACTCACTAACCCCCCACTACACACTCACTAATCCCACCACTACACACTACACAACCCTCCACTACACACTATAACAACACACACCTAACTCCAAATCACACAACACTCCACTATACACTCACTAACCAACCACTACACACCATCTAACCCTCCGTTTTTTACAATACCACCAACCCCACCTTCACACACTCACAACCCCTCCACTACACACTCACTAACCCCACTGCTACACACCATCTAACCCCTCCTTTATACACTAACAACCTCCTCCACTACACATCACTAACCCCACCGCTACACACCTTACCAACCCCACCACTACACACCTACTAACCCCACCGCTAAGCCACACTACTAACCCCATCACTACACACTCACTAACCCATCCACCACACACTCACAAACCCCCTCCACTTCACACTCACTAACCCCACCTTCACAAACTCACTAACCCCACCTCTACACACTCACTAACCACACCACTATACACACACTAACCCCATCACTATACACTCACTAACCCACCACTACACACCATCTAACCTCCTTACACACTCACCAACCCCTTACCTCTACACACTCACAAACCCCTCCACTGCCACACTCACTAACCCCAACTGCTACACACCATCCAACCCCATCGTTATACACTCACCAACAACAGACTCACTAACCCTGCTTAACACACTAACACCTTTACAAACTCATCCCTCACCACACACTCACTAACCCTCCACAATACACACCACAAACCTCCACTATACACTCACTAACCCCTCCACTATACACCTCGTTAACCCTCAACTACACATTTTACCACCCCATCATAACACTGCCAACGCTCCATCTAACCTCCAACTATACACACCATCTAACCCCTCCACTATACACTCACAAACCCTCCATCATACACACCATCTAACCCTCTGTTACTCACTTCCACTAACCCACCTCACACTCACACAAACCTACCTCACACTACAACACGCTTACACACTCACTACCCCTCCACTACACACTCACAAACCCCCCACTACACACTCACTAACCCCCCACTACACACTCACTAATCCCTCCACTACACACTCACTAACCCCTCCACCACACACTCGCTAACCCTCCAAATCACATTTATAACCTCCACTATACACTCACTTCAACCACACCATTAACACACTTCACTTCAACCCCACCTCACACACTCACACACCCCACCGCTACACACCACTAACCCCAGCACCGCTACACACTCACTAACCCCACCACTACACACTCACTAACCCCACCGCTACACACTCACTAACCCCAATGCCACACACTCACTAACCCCATCGCTACACACTCATTTCAACTTATCGCTACACACCCAACAAATCGTTACACACTCACTAACCCCATCGCTCACACACTCACTAACCCCACCACTACTAACACTCTACCAAAACCCCTCCACTATACACTCACTAACCTCCACTACACACTCACTAACCCCATTGCTACACACTCACTAAACCCTCCAAATCTAACATCGCTACAATCCTAACCCCACTATACACTCACTAACCCCATCGCTTACATAATTATCTAACCTCCACCACACACTCACTAACCCCACGACACACACCACTAACTTAATCGCAACAGACACACTAACCAACCCTCCAGACCTACACAACCCCACCTTACAAACTCACTAACCCCACTCTACACACTACTAACCCCACCACTACACACCACAAATCCCTCCACCATACACTCACTAACCCCCTCCACCACACTCACCAACCCTCCACTGCTACACACCACTAACCCCTCCACTATACACTCGTTAACCCCTCCAAATCACATTTACAACCTCCACTATACACCTTCACTAACCACACCTGCTACACACTACTTAACCTGCACCACTACACACTCACAAACCCCTCCACTATACACTCACTAACCCCTCCATCACACACTTCACTAACCCCACTGTTGCTATCAATTACTCCAACCTCTAAATCACATTTATAACCCCTCCACTATACACTCACTAACCTAATTGCCACACACCATCTAACCCCTCTAATATGCTTGAATAACTCACTAACCCCTCCACACACCACTAAATTCCCTCCACGATTACACCACATAACCCCACCACTACACACCACCAACCCCTCCACACACACTTCATCAATTCCACCACCATACACTTTACCAACCTCACCACTACATACTCACTAACTCCACTACTACACACTCACTAACCCCACCGCTACACACTCACTAACCCCACTGCTACACACCATCTAACCCCTCCGTTATACACTCAACAACCTCTCTACCTCACACTCACTAACCCCTCCACTACACACTCACTAACCCCACTGCTACACACCATCTAACCCCTCCGTTATACACTCAACAACCTCTCCACCTCACACTCACTAACCCCACCGCTACACACTCGCTAACCCCTCCACAATACACTCACTAACCCCTCCACTATACACTCACTAACCCCTCCACTATACACTCGCTAACCCCATCCACTACACACTCACTAACCCCTCAACTACATACTCACTAACCCCACCGCTACACACTCGCTAACCCCTCCACTACACACTCACTAACCCATCCACTACACACTCACAAACCCCTCCACTTCACACTCACTAACCCCACCTCTACAAACTCACTAACCCCACCTCTACACACTCACTAACCACACCACTACACACTCACTAACCCCTCCACTAAACACTCACAAACCCCTCAACTACACACTCACTAACCCCCCCACTACACACTCACTAATCCCACCACTACACACTCACTAACCCCTCCACTACACACTCACTAACCCCACCGCTACACACTCGCTAACCCCTCCAAATCACATTTGCTAACCCCTCCACTATACACTCACTAACTCAACCACTACACACCATCTAACCCCTCCGTTACACACTCACTAACCCCTCCGTTACACACTCACTAACCCCACCTCTACACACTCACAAACCCCTCCACCTCACACTCACTAACCCCTCCACTACACACTCACTAACCCCACCGCTACACACTCACCAACCCCTCCACTACACACTCACTAACCCAACCGCTACACACTCACTAACCCCAACTATACAAACTCACTAACCCCACCTCTACACACTCACTAACCCCACCGCTACACACTCACTAACCCCACCGCTACACACTCACTAACCCCACCGCTACACACTCACTAACCCAACCGCTACACACTCACTAACCCCACCTCTACAAACTCACTAACCCCACCTCTACACACTCACTAACCCCACCACTACACACTCACAAACCCCTCCACTATACACACACTAACCCCTCCACTATACACTCACTCACTCACTCCACCACTACACACCATCTAACCCCTCCTTTACACACTCACTAACCCCACCTCTACACACTCACAAACCCCTCCACTACACACTCACTAACCCCACTGCTACACACCATCTAACCCCTCCGTTATACACTCAACAACCTCTCCACCACACACTCACTAACCCCACCGCTACACACTCACTAACCCCTCAACTACATACTCACTAACCCCACCGCTACACACTCGCTAACCCCTCCACTACACACTCACTAACCCATCCACTACACACTCACAAACCCCTCCACTTCACACTCACTAACCCCACCTCTACAAACTCACTAACCCCACCTCTACACACTCACTAACCACACCACTATACACACACTAACCCCTCCACTATACACTCACTCACTCCACCACTACACACCATCTAACCCCTCCTTTACACACTCACTAACCCCACCTCTACACACTCACAAACCCCTCCACTACACACTCACTAACCCCACTGCTACACACCATCTAACCCCTCCGTTATACACTCAACAACCTCTCCACCACACACTCACTAACCCCACCGCTACACACTCGCTAACCCCTCCACAATACACTCAGTAACCCCTCCACTATACACTCACTAACCCCTCCACTATACACTCGCTAACCCCTCAACTACATACTCACTAACCCCACCGCTACACGCTCACTAACCCTCCACTATACACTCACTAACCCTCCACTATACACTCACTAACCCCTCCACTATACACTCGCTAACCCCTCCACCTCACTCACTAACCCCTCCGCTACACACTCACTAACCACACCACTACACACTCACTAACCCCTCCACTATACACTCACAAACCCCTCAACTACACACTCACTAACCCCCCCACTACACACTCACTAATCCCACCACTACACACTCACTAACCCCTCCAAATCACATTTGCTAACCCCTCCACTATACACTCACTAACCACACCGCTACACACTCACTAACCCCACCTCTACACACTCACTAACCCCACCGCTACACACTCACTAACCCCACCGCTACACACTCACTAACCCCACCGCTACACACTCACTAACCCCACCGCTACACACTCACTAACCCCACCGCTACACACTCACTAACCCCATCGCTACACACTCACTAACCCAACCGCTACACACTCACTAACCCCACCTCTACACACTCACTAACCCCACCACTACACACTCACAAACCCTCCACTATACACTCACTAACCCCTCCACTACACACTCACTAACCCCACTGCTACACACCATCTAACCCCTCCAAATCACATTTGCTAACCCCTCCACTATACACTCACTAACTCCACCGCTACACACCATCTAACCCCTCCACTACACACTCACTAACCCCTCCACGACACACTCACTAACCCCACCACTACACACTCACCAACCCCTCCACTACACACTCACTAACCCCACCACTACACACTCACTAACCCCACCACTACACACTCACTAACCCCACCACTACACACTCACTAACCCCACCACTACACACTCACTAACCCCACCGCTACACACTCACTAACCCCTCCACTACACACTCGCTAACCCCTCCAAATCACATTTGCTAACCCCTCCACTATACACTCACTAACCACACCGCTACACACTCACTAACCCCACCACTACACACTCACAAACCCCTCCACTATACACTCACTAACCCCACTACACACCACTAACCCCACTGCTACACACCTCACTAACCCCACCACTACACACTCACTAACCCCACCACTACACACTCACTAACCCCTCCACTACACACTCACTAACCCCTCCACTACACACTCACTAA
>NW_027037488.1:0-19875 GCF_034236695.1 Oncorhynchus nerka
GTAGCCTAGTGGTTAGAGTGTAGAGGTGGCAGGTAGCCTAGTGGTTAGAGTGTAGAGGTGGCCTAGTGGTTAGAGTGTAGAGGAGGCAGGTAGCCTAGTGGTTAGAGTGTAGAGGCGGGAGGTAGCCTAGTGGTTAGAGTGTAGAGGCGGCAGGTAGCCTAGTGGTTAGGAGTGTAGAGGTGGCAAACTAGTGGGTTAGAGTAGGAGGCAGGTAGCCTAGTGGTTGGAGTTAGAGGCGGGAGGCGAGCCTAGTGGTTAGGAGTGCAGAGTGGCAGGTAGCCCAGTGGTTGGAGTGTAGGAGGTGGCAGGTAGCCTAGTGGTTAGAGTGCAGGGTGGCAGGTAGCCTAGTGGTTAGAGTGTAGAGGTGGCTAGTGGTTAGAGTGATGAGGGCAGGTAGCCTAGTGGTTGGAGTGTAGAGGTGGCAGGTGTAGCCTAGTGGTTAGAGTGTAGAGGCGGCAGGTAGCCTAGTGGTTAGAGTGTAGAGGTGGCAGGTAGCCTAGTGGTTAGAGTGTAGAGGAGGCAGGTAGCC
This sequence comes from Oncorhynchus nerka, assembly GCF_034236695.1. Classification (NCBI taxonomy): domain Eukaryota; kingdom Metazoa; phylum Chordata; class Actinopteri; order Salmoniformes; family Salmonidae; genus Oncorhynchus; species Oncorhynchus nerka. The sequence goes on from NW_027037488.1 coordinate 530, forward strand.
TAGTGGTTAGAATGTAGAGGTGGCAGGTAGCCTAGTGGTTAGAGTGTAGAGGTGGCAGGTAGCCTAGTGGTTAGAGTGTAGAGGTGGCAGGTAGCCTAGTGGTTAGAGTGTAGAGCGTTGGGTCATGGCCAGAAGAGGACTGGCCCCCCCTCATAGCCGGGTTCCTCAATGCAGTTTAAAAAAAAATACAGATAAGAATGAGAAATAAAAGTAACAAGTAATTAAAGAGCAGCAGACTATATACAGGGTATTACGGTACAGAGTCAATGTGGAGGCTATATACAGGGTGTTACGGTACAGAGTCAATGTGGAGGCTATATACAGGGGGTACCGGTACAGAGTCAATGTGGAGGCTATATACAGGGTGTTACGGTACAGAGTCAATGTGGAGGCTATATACAGGGTAGTACTGGTACAGAGTCAATGTGGAGGCTATATACAGGGTGGTACGGCACAGAGTCAATGTGGAGGCTATATACAGGGTGTTACGGTACAGAGTCAATGTGGAGGCTATATACAGGGTGTTACGGTACAGAGTCAATGTGGAGGCTATATACAGGGTGTTACGGTACAGAGTCAATGTGGAGGCTATATACAGGGTGTTACGGTACAGAGTCAATGTGGAGGCTATATACAGGGTGTACCGGTACAGAGTCAATGTGGAGGCTATATACAGGGTGTTACGGTACAGAGTCAATGTGGAGGCTATATACAGGGTGTACCGGTACAGAGTCAATGTGGAGGCTATATACAGGGTGTTACGGTACAGAGTCAATGTGGAGGCTATATACAGGGGGTACCGGTACAGAGTCAATGTGGAGGCTATATACAGGGTGTTACGGTACAGAGTCAGTGTGGAGGCTATATACAGGGTGTTACGGCACAGAGTCAATGTGGAGGCTATATACAGGGTATTACGGTACAGAGTCAATGTGGAGGCTATATACAGGGTGTTACGGTACAGAGTCAATGTGGAGGCTATATGCAGGGTACCGGTACAGAGTCAATGTGGAGGTTATATACAGGGTATTACGGTACAGAGTCAATGTGGAGGCTATATACAGGGGTACCGTTACAGAGTCAATGTGGAGGCTATATACAGAGGTATTGCGGTACAGAGTCAGTAATGGAGGCTATATACAGAGGCCTGATTACAGAGTCAATGGAGGCTATATACAGGTATTACGGTACAGAGTCAATGTGGAGGCTACTCTCCCAGGGGTACGGTACAGAGTCAATGTGTAGACTATATACAGGGTATTACGGTATAGAGTAAATGTGGAGGCTATATACAGGGTACGGTACAAATGTAAATATGGAGGCTATATACAGGGTATTACGGTACAGAGTCAATGTGGAGGCTATATACAGGGTATTACGGTACAGAGTCAATGTGGAGGCTATATACAGGGGGCCATACCGGTACAGAGTCAATGTGGAGGCTATATACAGGGCGGTACAGAGTCAATGTGGAGGCTATATACAGGGGGTACGGTACAGAGTCAATGCGGAGCTAAATACAGGGTATTACGGTACAGAGTCAATGTGGAGGCTATATACAGGGGGTACCGGTACAGAGTCAATGTGGAGAGCTATACAGGGGTTACCGGTACCCAGAGTCAATGTGGAGTCTATATACAGGGGTACCGGTACAGAGTCAATGTGGAGGCTATATACAGGGGGTACCGGTACAGAGTCAATGTGGAGGCTATATACAGGGGGTACGGTACAGAGTCAATGTGGAGGCTATATACAGGGGTACCGGTACAGAGTCAATGTGGAGGCTATATACAGGGTACTGGTACAGAGTCAATGTGGAGGCTATATACGTGTACGGTACAAGTCAATGTGGAGGCTATATACAGGAGTATTACGGTACAGAGTTAATGTGGAGGCTATATACAGGGGTACTGGTACAGAGTCAATGTGGAGGTTATATACAGGGTACTGGTACAGAGTCAATGTGGAGACTATATACAGGGTACCGGTACAGAGTCAATGTGGAGGCTATATACAGGGATACCGGTACAGAGTCAATGTGGAGGCTATATACAGGTATTACGGTACAGAGTCAATGTGGAGGCTATATACAGGTACCGGTACAGAGTCAATGTGGAGGCTTATACAGAGGTACCGGTACAGAGTCAATGTGGAGGCTATATACAGGGGTACCGGTACAGAGTCAATGTGGAGGCTATATACAGGGTACTGGTACAGAGTCAATGTGGAGGCTATATACAGTATTACCGGTACAGAGTTAATGTGGAGGCTATATACAGGGTATTACGGTACAGAGTCAATGTGGAGGCTATATACAGGGGTACCGGTACAGAGTCAATGTGGAGGCTATATACAGGGTACCAGTACAGAGTTAATGTGGAGGCTATATACAGGGTACCGGTACAGAGTCAATGTGGAGGCTATATACAGGGGTACCGGTACAGAGTCAATGTGGAGGCTATACAGGGTACCGGCACAGAGTCAATGTGGAGGCTATATACAGGGTACCGGTACAGAGTCAATGTGGAGGCTATATACAGGGTGTTACGGTACAGAGTCAATGTGGAGGCTATATACAGGGGTACGGTACAGAGTCAATGTGGAGGCTATATACAGGGGTACGGTACAGAGTCAATGTGGAGGCTATATACAGGGTACTGGTACAGAGTCAATGTGGAGGCTATATACAGGGTGTACCAGTACAGGATCAATGTGGAGGCTATATACAGGGGGTACCGGTACAGAGTCAATGTGGAGGCTATATATACAGGGGTACCGGTACAGAGTCAATGTGGAGGCTATATACAGGGCAACCGGTACAGAGTCAATGTGGAGGCTATATACAGGGGTTACGGTACAGAGTCAATGTGGAGGCTATATACAGGTAGTACGGTACAGAGTCAATGTGGGGCTATATACAGAGGTATTACGGTACAGAGTCAATGTGGAGGCTATATACAGGGGGTACGGTACAGAGTCAATGTGGAGGCTATATACAGGGTGTTACTGGTACAGAGTCAATGTGGAGGCTATATACAGGGGTACCGGTACAGAGTCAATGTGGAGGCTATATACAGGGTAAGTACACGGTACAGAGTCAATGTGGAGGCTATATACAGGGGGCTGGTACAGAGTCAATGTGGAGGCTATATACAGGGGGTACTGGTACAGAGTCAATGTGGAGGCTATATACATTTACATTTACATTTTAAGTCATGTGCAGACGCTCTTATACAGGTATTACGGTACAGAGTCAATGTGCATTCACCTTATGACCTCAGGGATTACGGTACAGAGTAAATGTGGAGGCTTTTCAGGGGAGGGGTACAGGGATTACTTTAGGCTATCCTAGGTATTCCTTAAAGTCAATGTGGGGTTTCAGAGTGTCTCCGGTAAGGTCAATGTGGACTCCGCTGTCCTGGCAGGAGTTTACGGTTCCAGTCCATTGGGGCTATATACGAGCAGTTTTGACTGGGCTGAGCGGGGAACTGACTATATACAGGGTAGGGGCGGTACAGAGTCAAGGTGGATGGAGGCTATGCCCTTGTTTGCGTGTACAGAGTCAGAGTGGAGGCTACTGAGTGGTGTTCCCCTACAGCTCCGTGGAGGCTATAGCACCATGGTAATGTAAAAACGGATGCGAGTCAACTGGAAGCCAGTGGAGAGCAGGGTATTACGGTACAGAGTCAATGTGGAGACTATATGCAGGGGCTGCGGCGTTCTGGATGAGTCAATGTGGAGGCTATATACAGGGTGCCCAGCGGTACCAGAGTGCAATGTCAGGAGGCTATATGACAGCCTGGTAGGACCTGGTACAGAGTCAATGTGGAGGCAGGGGTACTCTGCGGATGTTGTAGAGCATGAACCTACAGGATTACGGTACCGCCTTGATGTCAATGTGGAAGGCGACAGGGTGTTTACGGTACACGCCAATGTGGAGGCTCTGGGAGGAGGACACAATACAGAGTCAATGTGAGGCGAGATCAGGGGTAGCAGGCAGTCGCTTCAATGTGGAGGCTAAGAGCAGTTCCGTCTTGCGGTTCAGCTTGAGGTGGTGATCCTCATACACGGATATGTCACCAGACATGCAGTCAATTGGTCGCCACCTGGTCATCAGAAGGGGAAAGGACAGATCAATTGCTATATACGTCTGCATAGCAATGATAGAGGCTATGAGAGGGATTATGTACAGAGTCAATGACTTGGAGACTATAAATAGTGTTACGGTACAGAGTCAATGGGGCTACACCAGGGTGTACAGCACGTCAATGTGGGACGGCTTATACAGCCACGCCACCGGTACAGAGTCAATGTGGGTAGGGTTATATACGTGGGGCGCCGGTACAGATGTTAATGTGGAGGTTATGGAGAGGAGGATCTGATGGTTCACAGAGTCGAGGCAGCCGGAGGTCTAGAAGGATGAGAGCAGAGGAGGGAGTTAGCTTTAGCAGTGCGGAGCGCCTATATACAGAGAAGAGCAGGACAGAGTCAATGTGGAGGTTATAAACCTGGGTGTTTGGATCAAGAAGGTCAATCTGGGAGGTTATATGGCGGAGAGCTGGCCAGGACGGCACGTTCAAGTTTTGGAGAGAAAAGAAAGAAGGGATACTGGTCTGTAGTTGTTGACATCGGAGGGGATCAATGTGTAGGTTTTTTCAGAAGGGGTGCAACTCTCGCTCAATGTGGAGACGGAAACAGGGGTAGCCAGCGGTCAATGGGATGAGTTGATACAGGGTGACGGTACAGAGTCAGGTCTCCGGAGGTCTGGAAGCAGGGGTACCAGTACAGGGTCAATGTGGAGGCTATATACAGGGGTACCAGTACAGAGTCAATGTGGAGACTATTCATCTGGAGAGAGAGGAGGCTAAACAGGGGTACCAGGTACAGTAGTCAGTGTGGAGCTATAACCAGGTGTTTACGTTTGACTTAGTCAATGAGGATCGGATGTCAGGGGACCTTCTTTTTCAATGTGGAGACTATAGACAGTCATCTGCAAGTCAATGTGGAGGCTAGGGGGAGGAGGATTCCAGGAGGAGGAGAAGGTTACAGAAACTTCAGTACAGAGTCAATATGGAGGCTATATGCTTGGGTGAGTGGTAGAAATGTGGGCTTTAGCAGCAGGGAGAGTACAGAGGAAAATGTGGAGGCTATAGGAGGGTACCAGTACAGATGTCAATGTGGAGACTCCATATACAGGGGGTACCGGTTCAGAGTCAATGTGGAGGCTCTCGAGGGTACGGTAGGCGGTCAATGTGGAGGACTATATACAGGCCTGGAGGTAGGGGACAGAGTCAATGTGGAGGCTATATACAGAGAGGACGGTACAGAGGTTGAGAGGCTATATACAGGGTAGGTTACGGTTTGAGTCAATGTGGAAAGATGCTATATACAGGGGTACCGGTACAGAGTCGAAAAGTTGGGAGACTATACCACAGGGTATTACGGCAGTGTCAAGTGTTGGATGGCTATATACAGAAAAGGATACAAGAGTCAATGTGGAGGCTATATACAGGGAGACGGTACAAGAGTCAATGTGGAGGCTATATACAGGGTACTGGTAAAGATGTGGAGGCTATATACAGCCTTGTATTACGGGAAGGTCAGATGTGAGGCTATATACAGGGGGTAGTGGAAAGTCAAGGAGACTATATAGAGGAATGAGTCACTGCGTACAGAGTGTGTGGAGGCTATATACGAGGTATTACCGGTACAGGAAAAGTCAGCTTGTCAAGGCATATACAGGGTACCGGTACAGAGTCAATGTGGAGGCTATACAGGGTGTTGACTGGAACAGAGTCAATGTGGAGGCTATATACAGGGAGTACCGGTACAGAGTCAATGTGGAGGCTATATACAGGGGTACCGGTACAGAGTCAATGTGGAGGCTATATGCAGGGGTACTGGTACAGAGTCAATGTGGAGGCTATATACAGGGGTGTTGGTACAGAGTCAATGTGGAGGCTATATACAGGGGGTACTGGTACAGAGTCAATGTGGAGGCTATATACAGGGAGTACCGGTACAGAGTCAATGGAGAGCTATATACAGGGGTACCGGTACAGAGTCAATGTGGAGGCTATATACAGGGTGTTAGAGGTACAGTCAAGTGGAGGCTATATTTATTTATTTTTTATTTCACCTTTTATTTAACCAGGTAAGCAAGTTGAGAACAAGTTCTCATTTACAATTGCGACCTGGCCAAGATAAAGCAAAGCAGTTCGACACAGTTACAACGACACAGAGTTACACATGGAGTAAAACAAACATACAGTCAATAATACAGTAAAAAAAAACAAGTCTATATACAATGTGAGCAAATTAGGTGAAGGGAGGTAAAGGCAAAAAAGGCCATGGTGGCAAAGTAAATACAATATAGCAAGTAAAACACTGGAATGGTAGTATTGCAATGGAAGAATGTGCAAAGTAGAAATAAAAATAATGGGGTGCAAAGGAGCAAAATAAATAAATAAATTAAATACAGTTAGAAGAGGTAGTTGTTTGGGCTAAATTATAGGTGGGCTATGTACAGGTGCAGTAATCTGTAAGATGCTCTGACAGTTGGTGTTTAAAGCTAGTGAGGGGAGATAAGTGTTTCCAATTTAAGAGATTTTTGTAGTTCGTTCCAGTCGTAGCAGCAGAGAACTGGAGAGGCGGCCAAGAGAAAAGGTCAGTTTTAAGGGGGTGACTAGAGATATACCTGCTGGAGCGTGTGCTACAGGTGGGAGATGCTATGGTGACAGCGAGCTGAGATAAGGGGGGACTTTACCTAGCAGGGTCTTGTAGATGACATGGAGCCAGTGGGTTTTGGCGACGAAGTATGGCGAGGGCCAGCCAACGGAAAGCGTACAGGTCGCAATGGTGGGTAGTATATGGGGCTTTGGTGACAAAACGGATAGCACTGTGATAGACTGCATCCAATTTGTTAGTGGGGTATTGGAGGCTATTTTGTAAGTAACATCGCCAAAGTCGAGGATTGGTAGGATGGTCAATTTTACAAGGGTATGTTTGGCAGCATAGTGAAGGATGCTTTGTTGCGAAATAGGAAGCCAATTCTAGATTTAACTTTGGATTGGAGATGTTTGATATGGGTCTGGAAGGAGAGTTTACAGTCTAACCAGACACCTAAGTATTGTAGTTGTCCACGTATTCTAAGTCAGAGCCGTCCAGTAGTGATGTTGGACAGGCGGGTAGGTGCAGGTAGCGATCGGTTGAAGAGCATGCATTTAGTTTTACTTGTATTTAAGAGCAATTGGAGGCCACGGAAGAGAGAGTTGTATGGCATTGAAGCTTGCCCTGGAGGGTTGTTAACACAGTGTCCAAAGAAGGGCCGGAAGTATACAGAATGGTGTCGTCTGCGTAGAGGTGGATCAGGACTCACCAGCAGCAAGAGCAACATCATTGATGTATACAGAGAAGAGAGTCGGTCAAAATTGAACCCTGTGGCACCCCATAGAGACTGCCAGAGTCCGGACAGCAGACCCTCCCGATTTGACACACTGAACTCTATCAGAGAAGTAGTTGGTGAACCAGGCGAGGCAATCATTTGAAACCAAGGCTGTCGAGTCTGCCGATAAGGATGTGAGTGGTTGACAGAGTGAAAGCCTTAGCCCAGATCAATGATCGGCTGCACAGTAATGTTTCTTATCGATGGGGTTAAGATCTCCGTTTAGGACCTTGGCGTGGCTGAGGTGCACCCATGACCAGCTCTGAAACCAGGGTGCATAGCAGAAGGTATGGTGAGATTCGAAATGGTGGTAATCTGTTTGTTGACTTGGCTTTTCGAAGACCTTAGAAAGGCATGGTAGGATAGATATAGGTCTGTAGCAGTTTGGGTCAAGAGTGTCCCCCCTTTGAAGAGGGGGATGACCGCAGCTGCTTTCAATCTTTGGGAATCTCAGATGACACGAAAGAGAGGTTGAACAGGCTAGTAATAGGGGTGTGGCAACAATTTCGGCAGATAATTTTAGAAAGAAAGGGTCCAGATTGTCTAGCCCGGCTGATTTGTAGGGGTCCAGATTTTTCAGCTCTTTCAGAACTTCAGCTGAATGGATTTGGGAGAAGGAGAAATGGGGAAGGCTTGGGCGGGTTGCTGTTGAGGGTGCAGTGCTGTTGACCGGGGTAGGAGTTGCCAGGTGGAAAGCATGGCCAGCCGTAGAAAAATGCTTATTGAAATTCTCAATTATGGTGGATTTATCAGTGGTGACAGTGTTTCCTATCTTCAGTGCAGTGGGCAGCTGGGAGGAGGTGTTCTTATTCTCCATGGACTTTACAGTGTCCCAGAACTTTTTAGAGTTAGTGTTGCAGGAAGCAAATTTCTGCTTGAAAAAGCTAGCCTTGGCTTTTCTAACTGCCTGTGTATAACGGTTTCTAGCTTCCCTGAACAGCTGCATATCACGGGGACTGTTCGATGCTAATGCAGAACGCCATAGGATGTTTTTGTGTTGGTTAAGGGCAGTCAGGTCTGGGGAGAACCAAGGGCTATATCTGTTCCTGGTTCTAATTTTCTTGAATGGGGCATGTTTATTTAACATTGTTAGGAAGGCATTTTAAAAAATATCCAGGCATCCTCTACTGACGGGATGAGATCAATATCCTTCCAGGACACCCCGGCCAGGTCGATTAGAAAGGCCTGCTCGCTGAAGTGTTTCAGGGAGCGTTTTACAGTGATGAGTGGAGGTCGTTTGACCGCTGACCCATTACGGATGCAGGCAATGAGGCAGTGATCGCTGAGATCTTGGTTGAAGACAGCAGAGGTGTATTTAGAGGGGAAGTTGGTTAGGATGATATCTATGAGGGTGCCGTGTTTAAGGCTTTGGGGGTACCTGGTAGGTTCATTGATAATTTGTGTGAGATTGAGGGCATCAAGTTTAGATTGTAGGATGGCTGGGGTGTTAAGCATGTTCCAGTTTAGGTCGCCTAGCAGCACGAGCTCTGAAGATAGATGGGGGCAATCAGTTCACATATGGTGTCCAGAGCACAGCTGGGAGCAGAGGGTGGTCTATAGCAGGCGGCAACGGTGAGAGACTTGTTTTTAGAGAGGTGGATTTTTAAAAGTAGAAGTTCAAATTGTTTGGGTACAGACCTGGATAGTAGGACAGAACTCTGCAGGCTATCTTTGCAGTAGATTGCAACACCGCCCCCTTTAGCAGTTCTATCTTGTCTGAAAATGTTGTAGTTTGGAATTAAAATTTCTGAATTTTGGTGGTCTTCCTAAGCCAGGATTCAGACACAGCTAGAACATCCGGGTTGGCAGAGTGTGCTAAAGCAGTGAAAAGAACAAACTTAGGGAGGAGGCTTCTAATGTTAACATGCATGAAACCAAGGCTATTACGGTTACAGAAGTCATCAAAAGAGAGCGCCTGGGGAATAGGAGTGGAGCTAGGCACTGCAGGGCCTGGATTCACCTCTACATCGCCAGAGGAACATAGGAGGAGAAGAATAAGGGTACGGCTAAAAGCAATAAGAATTGGTCGTCTAGAACGTCTGGAACAGAGAGTAAAAGGAGGTTTCTGGGGCGATAAAAATAGCATCAAGGTATAATGTACAGACAAAGGTATGGTAGGATGTGAGTACAGTGGAGGTAAACCTAGGTATTGAGTGATGAAGAGAGAGATATTGTCTCTAGAAACATCATTGAAACCAGGAGATGTCATTGCATGTGGGTGGTGGAACTAATAAGTTGGATAAGGTATAGTGAGCAGGACTAGAGGCTCTACAGTGAGATAAGCCAATAAACACTAACCAGAACAGCAATGGACAAGACATATTGACATTAAGGAGAGGCATCCTTAGTCGAGTGATCAAAAGGGTCCAGGGAGTGGAGAGGTTGGTTTGGGGGTCACGGCGATTTAGACAGCTAGCCAGGACATCGGTAGCAAGCTAGCATAGGATGGAGGTCTGTTGTTAGCCACCTCTTGCGTTCCGTCAATAGATTAGTGGAGTTCCGTGTTGTAGAGGGATTAGTCCAAATCACACAACAAAAAAAATAAAAACAATAGATATAGTTATAGAGGCCCAAGAAGAAACATGTTAATAATAAAAATAAATAAATTGTCCGATTGTCTATTCTGAGAGCATCGGTAAGACAGCTAACGGTTAGCAGGCCGCAGATGGGCATTCAGGTAACGTCGCGACGGAGGAGCCAGCCGGATCTCCTTCGGGTAGATAACGTCGGCAGTCCAGTTGTGAAGGCCCGGAGGGGCTCGTGTAGGCAGTAAAACGGGTCCGGATAGGTGACTGCAGCCCAGGAGTGATTGACGGAGCTCAGGAGTGGTTGATTTGAGCTCGCTAGCTCCGGAGTAATTGATGTTTGCTCCGGAATCGACGAAAGCAGATAGACACACGGATAGCAGCCAGCTAGCTGTGAGATCCGGGAGTGAATGTCCAGAGAGCAGTTGAAATCCAGGGACATGGAGAGAAAAATCGGTCCGGTATGTTCCGTTCGAGCGCGCTGCAAAATGCGTAAAACTGGCGATAGATTTTCGAGTTAAAGGATAGCTAATGACCACAAACCGTGGTTAGCTGAATACGAACGAGTTGCCAGTAAAGAAGCTAACTAGCTTCTGATTAGCTTCTGGCTAGCTCCTGGCTAGCTTCTTGGAGGATTGCAGATTTGATTGCAGATTTGAGGTAAATAATACTTATTTATACATATCAATTGGTGAGGCAGGTTGCAGGAGATTGTATTGAAGATGAGTTGATGGAAAATAAAAATAAAATGTATGTGAAAAAAAAGTTGTAAATATATATATATACACGACACGACAAGACGAGGACAAAAGACGTCTGAACTGCTATGCCATCTTGGAAAAACCTCTATACAGGGGGGTACCGGTACAGAGTCAATGTGGAGGCTATATACAGGGGGTACCGGTACAGAGTCAATGTGGAGGCTATATACAGGGGGTACCGGTACAGAGTCAATGTGGAGGCTATATACAGGAGTACCGGTACAGAATCAATGTGGAGGCTATATACAGGGGTACCGTACAGAGTCAATGTGGAGGCTATATACAGGGGGTACCGGTACAGAGTCAATGTGGAGGCTATACAGGGGGTACCGGTACAGAGTCAATGTGGAGGCTATATACAGGGGGTACGGCACAGAGTCAATGTGGAGGCTATATACAGGGGGTACCAGTACAGAGTCAATGTGGAGGCTATATACAGGGGGGTACCGGTACAGAGTCAATGTGGAGACTATATACAGGGGGGTACCGGTACAGAGTCAATGTGGAGGCTATATACAGGGGGTACCGGTACAGAGTCAATGGAGGCTATATACAGGGTACCATTACAGAGTCAATGTGAGACTATATACAGGGGTACTGGTACAGAGTCAATGTGTAGACTATATACAGGGGTACTGGTACAGAGTCAATGTTGAGGCTATATACAGGGGCACCGTGCACAGAGTCAATGTGGAGGCTATATACAGGGGGTACCATTACAGAGTCAATGTGGAGACTATATACAGTGTGTACTGGTACAGAGTCAATGTGTAGACTATATACAGGGGTACGGTACAGAGTCAATGTTGAGGCTATATACAGGGTTACAGGTACAGAGTCATGTGGAGGCTATATACAGGGGGTACCATTACAGAGTCAATGTGGAGACTATATACAGGGGGTACTGGTACAGAGTCAATGTGTAGACTATATACAGGGGGTACTGGTACAGAGTCAATGTTGAGGCTATATACAGGGGGTACCGGTACAGAGTCAATGTGGAGGCTATATACAGGGGGTACCATTACAGAGTCAATGTGGAGACTATATACAGGGGGTACTGGTACAGAGTCAATGTGTAGACTATATACAGGGGGTACTGGTACAGAGTCAATGTTGAGGCTATATACAGGGGGTACCGGTACAGAGTCAATGTGGAGGCTATATACAGGGGTTTACCGGTACAGAGTCAATGTGGAGGCTATATACAGGGGGCACCGGTACAGAGTCAATGTGGAGGCTATATACCCAGGGTACCGGTACAGAGTCAATGTGGAGGCTATATACAGGGGCACTGGTACAGAGTCAATGTGGAGGCTATATATACAGGGGCACCAGTACAGAGTCAATGTGGAGGCTATATACAGGGGGCACCGGTACAGAGTCAATGTGGAGGCTATATACAGGGTTACCAGTACAGAGTCAATGTGGAGGCTATATACAGGGGCACTGCACAGAGTCACCGGAGGCTATATACAGGGGTACCCGGTACAGAGTCAATGTGGAGGCTATATACAGGGGGCAATTGGTACACAGAGTCAATGTGGAGGCTATATACAGGGTACCGGTACACAGAGTCAATGTGGAGGCTATATACAGGGGGTACTGGTACAGGTCAATGTGGAGGATATATACAGAAATTGGTACAGAGTCAATGTGGAGGCTTATATGCAGGGGTACTGGTTAGAGTCAATGTGGAGGCTATATATACAGTAAAGGTACAGAGTCAATCTGGAGGCTATATACAGGGTGCATCACGGCACAGAGTCAATGTGGAGGTTATATACAGGGGGTACCGGTACAGAGTCAATGTGGAGGCTATATACAGGGTACCGGTACAGAGTCAATGTGGAGGCTATATACAGGGTACGGTACAGAGTCAATGTGGAGGCTATGCAGGGGGCACAGTGCACAGAGTCAATGTGGAGGCTATATACAGGGTGTTACGGTACAGAGTCAATGTGGAGGCTATATACAGGGGCACTGCACAGAGTCTATGTGGAGGCTATATACAGGGGGTACCAGTACAGAGTCAATGTGGAGGCTATATATACAGGAGGTACCGGTACAGAGTCAATGTACAGGCTATATACAGGGGTACTGGTACAGAGTCAATGTGGAGGCTATATACAGGGCACCAAGGTACAGAGTCAATGTAGGCTATATGCAGGGGGTACTGGTACAGAGTCGGTGCAATGTGGAGGCTATATACAGGGTACAGGTACAGAGTCAATGTGGAGGCTATACAGGGTATTACGGTACAGAGTCAATGTGGAGGTTATATACAGGGGTACCGGTACAGAGTCAATGTGGAGGCTATATACAGGGGTACCGGTACAGAGTCAATGTGGAGGCTATACAGGGGGTACGGTACAGAGTCAATGTGGAGGCTATACAGGGTACCGGCACAGAGTCAATGTGGAGGCTATATACAGGGTAGTCAGTGTGGAGGCGGTACAGAGTCAATGTGGAGGCTATACAGGGTGTACGGTACAGAGTCAATGTGGAGGCTATACAGGGGTACCAGTACAGAGTCAATGTGGAGGCTATATACAGGAGGTACCGGTACAGAGTCAATGTGGAGGCTATACAGGGTGGTACAGAGTCAATGTGGAGGCTATATACAGGGGGTACCGGTACAGAGTCAATGTGGAGGCTATATACAGGGGGTACGGTACAGAGTCAATGTGGAGGCTATATACAGTGGGCACCGCACAGAGTCAATGTGGAGGCTATATACAGGGTGCAACTGCACAGAGTCAATGTGGAGGCTATATACAGGGTACTGGTACAGAGTCAATGTGGAGGCTATACACAGGGGCACGGCAGAGAGTCAATGAGGCTATATACAGGGGGTAACTGCACAGAGTCAATGTGGAGGCTATATACAGGGGAGCACCGGTACAGAGTCAATGTGGAGGCTATATACAGGAGTGTGCCGGTACAGAGTCAATGTGGAGGCTATATACAGGGGTACTTCGGTACAGAGGTGATGTGGAAGCTATACAGAGGCCTCCCGGTACAGGAGTGTGTAGGCTATATACAGCAGGCGTACAGATCAATGTGGAGGCTATATACAGGGCAACACAGAGTCAATGTTAAGGCTATATACAGGGGTACCGGTACAGAGTCAATGTGGAGGCTACCATACAGAGGGGTACCGGTACAGAGTCAATGTGGAGGCTATATACAGGGGGCACGGCACAGAGTCAATGTGGAGGCTATATACAGGGGGCACCGGTGCAGAGTCATGTGGAGGCTATATACAGGGGGCACCGGTACAGAGTCAATGTGGAGGCTATATACAGGGGTACCGGTACAGAGTCAATGTGGAGGCTATATACAGGGGGGTACCGGTACAGAGTCAATGTGGAGGCTATATACAGGGGTACGGTACAGAGTCAATGTGGAGGTTATATACAGGGTATTACGGTACAGAGTCAATGTGGAGGCCATACACAGGGGGCAAACCGGTGCAGAGTCAATGTGGAGTGGGCTATATACAGGGTGTCACGGTACAGAGTCAATGTGGAGGCTATATACAGGGCACAGGCACAGAGTAATGTGGAGGCTATATACAGGGGCACCGCACAGAGTCAATGTGGAGGCCATATACAGGGGCACCGTACAGAGTCAATGTGGAGGCTATATACAGGGGCACCGGTACAGGAGGTCAATGTGGAGGCTATATACAGGGGCACCGCTACAGAGTCAATGTGGAGGCTAGATCAGGGGGCACCGGTACAGAGTCAATGTGGAGGCTATACAGGGGCACCGGTACAGAGTCAATGTGGAGGCTATACAGGGTGTACTGGTACAGAGTCATGTGGAGACTATATACAGGGGCACCGGTACAGAGTCAATGTGGAGGCTATATAACAGGTGTTCTGGTACAGAGTCAATGTGGAGGCTATATACAGGGGGTACCAGTACAGAGTCAATGTGGAGGCTTATACACACACAGGGTAAAACGGTACAGAGCCTCCAATGTGAAGGCTATATACAGGGTACCGGTACAGAGTCAATGTGAAGGCTTATATACAGGGGTACCGGTACAGAGTCAATGTGGAGGCTATATACAGGGGGTACGGTACAGAGTCATTGTGGAGGCTATATACAGGGGGCACTGCACAGAGTCAATGTGGAGGCTATGGTACAGGGGTACCGGTGCAGAGTCATTGTCAGGAGGCTATATACAGGCAAGTACCGGTACAGAGTCAATGTGGAGGCTATATACATGGGGTACTGGCTAAATGCAGAGTCAATGTGGAGGCTATATACAGGGCACGGTACAGAGTCAATGTGGAGGCTATATACAGGGGCACCGGCACAGAGTCATGTGGAGGCTATATACAGGGGTACCGGTACAGAGTCAATGTGGAGGCTATATACAGGGGGCACCGGTACAGAGTCAATGTGGAGGCTATATACAGGGGGTACTGGTACAGAGTCCATGTGGAGACTATATACAGAAATTACCGGTACAGAGTCAATGTGGAGGCTGTATACAGGGAGGTACCATTACAGAGTCAATGTGGAGGCTATATACAGAGGGTACCAGTACAGAGTCAATGTGGAGGCTATATACAGGGTAACTGGTACAGAGTCAATGTGGAGGCTATATACAGAGGGTTACCGGTACAGAGTCAATGTGGAGGCTATATACAGGGGCAAAACCGGCACAGAGTCAATGTGGAGGCTATATACAGGGGTACCGGTACAGAGTCAATGTGGAGGCTATATACAGGGTGTTACGGTACAGAGTCAGTGTGGAGGCTATATACAGGGGCAGTACAGAGTCAATGTGGAGGCTATATACAGGGTGTTACGGTACAGAGTCAATGTGGAGGCTATATACAGGGGAAATCACACAGAGTCATCGTGAGGCTATATACAGGGGCAGTACAGAGTCAATGTGGAGGCTATATACAGAATTTAACGGTACAGAGTCATGTGGAGGCTATATACAGGGGGTACCGCTACAGAGTCAATGTGAGGCTATATACAGGGGGCACCGGTATGATCAATGTGGAGGCTATACAGGGGTACGGCACAGAGTGAATGTGGAGACTATATACAGGGGCTACTGGTACAGAAACAATGTGGAGGCTATATACAGGGTGTTACGGTACAGAGTCAATGTGGAGGCTATATACAGGGGGCACCGGTACAGAGTCAATGTGGAGGCTATATACAGGGGCACTGCACAGAGTCAATGTGGAGGCTATATGCAGGGGGGTACCAGTAATAGAGTCAATGTGGAGGCTTATATACAGGGGCACTGCATAGAGTGTCAATGTGGAGGCTCTATACAGGGGGCACCGCTACAGAGTCAATGTGGAAGCTATATACACAGGGGTACCGGTACAGAGTCAATGTGGAGGCTATATACAGGGGGTACCGGTACAGAGTGAATGTGGAGACTATATACAGGGGCTACTGGTACAGAGTCAATGTGGAGGCTATACAGGGTGTTACGGTACAGAGTCAATGTGGAGGCTATATACAGGGGGCACCGGCACAGAGTCAATGTGGAGGCATATATACAGGGGGTACCGGCACAGAGTCAATGTGGAGGCTATATGCAGGGGTACCGGTACAGAGTCAATGTGGAGGCTATACAGGTACCGCTACAGAGTCAATGTGGAGGCTATATACAAAGAAAAAGCGGGGGTACCGGTACAGAGTCAATGGAGGCTATATGCAGGTACCGGTACAGAGTCAATGTGGAGGCTGCCTACAGGGGGAACAGTACAGGAGACAATGTGGAGGCTATATACAGGGGTACCGGTACAGAGTCAATGTGGAGGCTATATACAGGGGTACCGGTACAGAGTCAATGTGGAGACTATACAGGGGGTACCGGCACAGAGTCAATGTGGAGGCTAGATAGAGGGAGGTACCATGCAGTCAGTGTGGAGGCTATATACAGAGGGTACCAGTACAGAGTCAATGTGGAGGCTATATACAGGGTACCGGTACAGAGTCAATGTGGAGGCTATATACAGAGGGTACCAGTACAGAGTCAATGTGGAGGCTATATGCAGGGGGTACCGGTACAGAGTCAATGTGGAGGCTATATACAGGGGTACCGGTACAGAGTCAATGTGGAGGCTATATACAGGGTACCGGTACAGAGTCATCAATGTGGAGGCTATATACAGGGGCACGCACAGAGTCAATGTGGAGGCTATATACAGGGTGTTGCGGTACAGAGTCAATGTGGAGGCTATATACAGGGGGCACCGGTACAGAGTCAATGTGGAGGCTATATACAGGGGCACCGGTACAGGATCAATGTGGAGGCTACATATACAGGGGGCACTGTACAGAGTCAATGTGGAGGCTATAGACAGGGGGCACCGCTACAGAGTCAATGTGGAGGCTATATACAGGGGGTACCGGTACAGAGTCAATGTGGAGGCTATACAGGGGGTACCGGTACAGGTGAAATGGAGACTATATACAGGGCCACCGGTACAGAGTCAATGTGGAGGCTATATATACCCAGAAATTGTTACGGTACAGAGTCAATGTGGAGGCTATACAGGGGGTACGGTACAGAGTCAATGTAGGCTATATACAGGGGTACCGGTACAGAGTCAATGTGGAGGCTATATATACAGGGGCACCGGTACAGAGTCAATGTGGAGGCTATATACAGGGGTACCGCTACAGAGTCAATGTGGAGGCTATATACAGGGGGCACCGGTACAGAGTCAATGTGGAGGCTATACAGGGCACCGGTACAGAGGAATGTGGAGACTATATACAGGGGCTACTGGTACAGAGTCAATGTGGAGGCTATATACAGGGTACGGTACAGAGTCATGTGGAGGCTATATACAGGGGGCACCGGTACAGAGTCAATGTGGAGGCTATATACAGGGTGTTACGGTACAGAGTCAATGTGGTGGGCTATATACAGGGTATTACGGTACAGAAGTCAGGCGAGGCTATATACAGGGGCACCGGTACAGAGTCAATGTGGAGGCTATATACAGGGGTACGGTACAGAGTGAATGTGGAGACTATATGCAAGTACGGTACAGAGTCAATGTGGAAGCCTTATACAGGGGTACCGGTACAGAGTGAATGTGGAGACTATATACAGGGGCTACTGGTACAGAGTCAATGTGGAGGCTTTATATACAGGGGGTACCGGCACAGAGTCAATGTGGAGGCTATATACAGGGGGTACCGCCAGTACAGAGTCAATGTGGAGGCTATATACAGGGTGTTGCGGTACCCAGAGTCAATGTGGAGGCTATATACAGGGTGTTACGGTACAGAGTCAATGTGGAGACTATATACAGGGGCTGCTTTTTTGGTACAGAGTCAATGTGGAGGCTATACAGGGCACCGGTACAGAGTCAATGTGGAGGCTATATACAGGGTGTTACGGTACAGAGTCAATGTGGAGGCTATATACAGGGTGTTACGGTACAGAGAGTCAATGTGAGACTATATATAGGGGCTACTGGTACAGAGTCAATATGGAGGCTATATACAGGGTGTTACGGTACAGAGTCAATGTGGAGGCTATATACAGGGTGTTACGGTACAGAGTCAATGTGGAGACTATATACAGGGGGTACCGGTACAGAGTCAATGTGGAGACTATATACAGGGGGTACCCGGTACAGAGTCAATGTGGAGGGTATATACAGGGGTACCGGTACAGAGTCAATGAGACCACAAAGTGTTACGGTACAGAGTCAATGGAGGCTATATACAGGTGTTACGGTACAGAGTCAATGTGGAGACTATATACAGGGGGGTACCGGTACAGAGTCAATGTGGAGGCTATATACAGGGTGTTACGGTACAGAGTCAATGTGGAGGCTATACAGGGTGTTACGGTACAGAGTCAATGTGGAGACTATATACAGGGGGCACCGGTACAGAGTCAATGTGGAGACTATATACAGGGTACGGTACAGGGTCAATGTGGAGGGTATACAGGGAGTGCCGGTACAGAGTCAATGTGGAGACTATATACAAGGGGTACGGTACAGAGTCAATGTGGAGGCTATATACAGGGGCACCAGTACAGAGTCAATGTGAGACTATATGCAGGGGGTACCGGTACAGAGTCAATGTGGAGGCTATATACAGGGGGTACCGGTACAGAGTCAATGTGGAGGCTATATACAGGGGGTACCGGTACAGAGTCAATGTGGAGGCTATATACAGGGGTACCGGTACAGAGTCAATGTGGAGACTATATACAGGGGGTACCGGTACAGAGTCAATGTGGAGACTATATACAGGGGGTACCGGTACAGAGTCAATGTGGAGGCTATATACAGGGGGTACCGGTACAGAGTCAATGTGGAGGCTATATACAGGGGTACCGGTACAGAGTCAATGTGGAGGCTATATACAGGGGTACCGTGCACAGAGTCAATGTGGAGGCTATATACAGGGGTACCGGTACAGAGTCAATGTGGAGGCTATATACAGGGGTACCGCTACAGAGTCAATGTGGAGGCTATATACAGGGGGTACCGGTACAGAGTCAATGTGGAGGCTATATACAGGGTGTTACGGCACAGAGTCAATGTGGAGGCTATATACAGGGGGTACCGGTACAGAGTCAATGTGAGGGCACCG